>NW_021610320.1:0-1893 GCF_004785775.1 Grammomys surdaster | reverse complement strand
ACAGACCTAACATTTTGGTTACCTAGTCTTTTTCATTCTGCATTTACACTCCTGGCTTCTTGATCAAGCTCTCCCTCCTCCCTCTCTTGATGTGGCCTAGTGTCATGTCCATTCAGGATGCTCCCAGATGTCCCTCTCTCTGGCAATGCTCTCCCTTTCATCTATAATATATATTCTACTCTAGGTGCAGCCATGTTCCTTCATTTTTATTTTTTTTATTCACCACCCATTAAGCAATGTTGGCTTTAAAATTTATTGTTATTTTATGCTTTAATTTTTTTCACTGTTTCACTTTAACTGAGGGTTGTTTCTAGGACTTCCCAGCTATACAGTAGAGATGGCTGCACTGAGAATTGACTGTGTAATGGAGAGTGGACACAAAGGACCCTGTGCTTTGGAAGAGGAACAGAAGTCCTCTGGGAGACTATAAAACTCTACCATATCACATATTTCCCAGACTACAGCTCTGTCTGCCACTAGATTAGAAAGTGCAAAACTGGGAATGCATCAGCTATCTCAGTCATTTTGTCTTTTATTTCCCCATTAGAGGAACTGTTACTGACCGATGGCCCAAGTAGGTTGTCCAAGCTAATGAGAGACTCTCAGTCAGTCAGTCAGTCTGTAGTTTTGTTGGTCCATGTTATGACCTGGGAAGATACCTTGGGCCTCTGAGCCTCACTGAAGGTGGATTCCCTGGGTAGGAGAGAGACTGAAACAGATGTGAAATAATTGACAAAGCCATAGAAACAGGACTTCAGCATCAGTTTAGTGACACAGAATACATTGTTGTGGTCACATAAAAGCTATTCCAACAAGTTTGACTTAATTGAAAAGACAAAAACTAAAAATAAAACATGGTCAATGATTAAACACTGATGCCGAATGTGACAGGAGATTTGGTATTACCATACCACATACATTCTGATATAGTAGGTTGGCATTTCCACAGATACCTATGGCAACTAATTAAAACCATGTTGAGTTTTTTCACCTCAAGTCTTGGTGAGTTCAGACTCCCCTCCATCCTGATCGACAACACTGGATGTCATTTCTTGGTTTTCGTAGATCATGGATGTTACAAGTAGAGATGGAAGCCCACCAAGATGCTGAGTCTTCATTTTCTGGAATAGTAGTGTTCAGCCTTCTTGGAAAAGAATGACACCCAGCTACCACAGTCCTCTTACTTCATTCAACATTATACAAGGTTAACTGGGGCCTCAGAAAGGTGACAATAACAAAGGTTATCTTGCTCTTTCTATCCAATAGAACAAGCAAAACACACAACTCTTACTATCTTTGATTATGGCTAGCATTGATCAAAAAACGAACCTCCAGGTTTGCCAGGAATGTCTCAGAAACTAATTTTGTACAGCTGCAAGCTCTGATGTAGCACCAAGAACAGACATTTTAGAGTGACCAAAATTTCAATCAAAGCAAGGAAAAAGGGCTTTTCTATATGTTTCACTTAGTGCAATAAATAAATGCTTTATTTTATTTATCAGTACATAAAAATATATCATACAATTTATATTAGTGAGAAATCCTTTTGAATGAAAAAAACGTGGTAATTGATTTTTCTGTTATCATACATTATGAAAACCATTTTAGGGTCCATACTACAAAGAATCTAAAAAACTGTGAGGAATATGGCACATTGGTAACATAGCAGTCTATTATAGTCACAGCTGTATTTTGATTTATTTTTTGGTAGACATTTCTGTACGACTCCCTTGAATTCAAGAAAAAGAGGGCAGACTTATTGCTGAGGTTCTTAAAATCTCTACACATTTTCTATTTTGACTCTTTTTAACTTAACCTAGTACTATTATGGCAGTAAGCCTGGAACATTGAACAGAATCTTCTCAATTTTAGTTAACACAAACTATCTCCCTA
>NW_021610319.1:0-1348 GCF_004785775.1 Grammomys surdaster | reverse complement strand
TATCTGTCTAGGCCTGTTGCTGAGAAGAAGGTATATTCTTTTGTTTTATGATTAAATGTTCTATAGATATTTGTTAAATCCAAATTGTTGGTTCATAACTTCTCTTAGTTTTACTGTGTCTCTGTTTAATTCTGTTTCCACTATCTGTCCATTTATGAGAATGAGGTGTTTAAGTCTCCCACTATTATTGTGTGAGGTGCAATGTGTGCTTTGAGTTTTAGTAAAGTTGATTTATGAATGTCGGTGCCCTTGCATTTGGAGCATAGATATTCAGAATTGAAAGTTCATCTTGGTAGATTTTTCTTTTGACAAGAATGAAGTGTCCTTTCTTATCTTTTTTGACAATGTTTGGTTGAAATTTGATTTTAATCGAAATATGAGGATGGTTACTACAGGGAGTTTTAAAGTGTAGAAGTCTTTTCACTTATAGAATACTCTATAATAAATATATGTGAGTTTCTGAGGGCCACTTAAAAGATCACACTGAAAAATCTAAGCATAATGAAATGTAAAAATTTTTACCTGTTGACAGTCCTTGAACATTCCTTTGGATTCTTCCATTAACACAGTTCCTACTTTTTGAAGAATGAGTTCATGGTAGGTGTGGGCCACAGCATACACAGCATTATACAAATTGTAACCTTCTTCACTCAGGGACATGTCAAATTTGTGCAGTGCTAATCATTCCTCTGTTTTGTTGAATATAAAATGATCCATCTTGCTATTGGTGTTCTTAGAGATTGAACAATTAAAATAATTCCAGTTCTGCATAATCTGAGAAATGTCTATTGGATATTTGGAAGTGTTTATTATTTGCACAAAATTGCTAAATTTAGCAATATCATTGTTGTGGTGTGCAAATGTGACAGTCCCATGGAAGAAATCAAGACTGAAATCTTTTCTACTTGTGATGACATCCCATTGTGAGGTTGTGATCCAGATTCTCTGAATACCTAAATATGCCCATTTTCTAAAGCAGACTTCTAGGGTAGAGTTCATTTCACCATAAATGATAACAACCTTGGCTGATGATGCCATAATTTGTTTATCATATATTTTAGCCTTTGTCTTGTATATCTGCATTGTTTCTGGGATCATATTCACAAATGCTAGACAGATCCCAAGCCTTTGCATTTCTTCTCTCAAGTCTGAGAGAAACTGAATGACCTGGTCATCATCTGAGATGACAAGACCTACCCAAGTCCATCTAAAATGAAGCATCAAGGATGCCATAGCATTAGACAAACGTGTGTCCTTGGTTGCTACCTGTTAGACATAGGGAAACTGGTCATGGTAACTCCAGTTAGGATTAAATGGTCCAAAGAAAACCTAGAGAACATAGAAAGAT
>NW_021610318.1:0-2834 GCF_004785775.1 Grammomys surdaster | reverse complement strand
AGGGAGAGGGAGAGGGAGAGAGGGAGAGGGAGAGAGGGAGAGGGAGAGGGGGAGGGAGAGAGGGAGAGGGAGAGGGAGAGGGAGAAGGAGAAGGAGGAGGAGAAGGAGAAGGAGAAGGAGAAGTCAAAGTCCCGTGACATTTCTAGTTGCTTTCAATATAATATAGCTATCCAATCACAAAAATGGTCTTATTTTAGTATTTGGTGTTGCTAGTCAAAAATCACTCCCTTCAGCTTTGGCCTACTTCAGATCTAAATGCTAGGGAATGAGCTGGGTTGAGAGGGTACACATATATGACTTGAGAGATTTCTAGCTTCCATTTTCTTGAATTGCTCCATATCCCTCTCCTTGATTAATGTGCCAGTCTTAGTTCTTAGATCTTACTGCATAAAAAATGAAATCACAGATTGGGCAATCTTAAGTCACTGATACTGTGGTGAGATTCCATTTATGCTCTACAGACTTGGCTTGAGGTGAGCTAGGGAATAGCCCCGAGTGTGAGAGGAGGGACACAAAGCAGCATAGTCTATATAAAGAAAAATTTCCCTGGTTTCATCAATTCTCGTTTTTTAGACTATTATTGATATCCTGAAATGTTCTCATCTCCCATCTTGGAGTTTCCATTTGGCACTTTTAATGGGGAATAAAGACAAGCAATCTGTAGTATACTTATATGTTGAACTGCTTTTTAACAAATAAAATAAAAACAGTAAGCACAAACCAAAACTAAATATATTCTGTGTGGCTGATTCACACAAAACATAGATGAATCTTAAAAGAATTACCTTGAACAACAGAAGGCAGGCAGAAAGCGTACAAATTATGTTATTCGACGTATGTGAAGTTCTAGTCGGGTCAACATAGTCAGAATGTGGCATAGTCTGTGGCAAGGGAAGGAGACTGACTGTGATAGTGCTGAACTGAGGATTGGAATATTCCATTCCATGTTTGAATGTGGGTATACTTGGATATATACAGTTATCAAGATTCCAGTTTGGTCATATTTATATTATATGTAAATTATATCTCTAAATAATTTGAGTGTATTTAGAACTTTGATTTTTTTTAGAATACTATTTTTTTTAAAAGATTTACTTATTTAATTTATGTATGTGAATCCTCTGTCATCGTTTTCAGACATACCAGAAGAGGGCATCAGATTCCATTACAGATGGTTGTGAGCCACCATGTGGTTGCTGGGAATTGAACTCAGGACCTCTGGGAAGAGCAGTCAGTGCCCCTAACTGCTGAGCCATCTCTCCAGTCCTAGTACTTGGATTTTTAACAAGTATTTTTTCTCATTTTTAGTTTGTTCTTTGGAAATTTCTTACTATGCATTTTGATTACATTCCTCTTCCTTCAACTGTTCCCAGATCACTGCTTCTTTCAAACAACTTTGTTTTAAAACCTATTAAGGACAATTTGAACTGCTAATATACTCTAAAATGTGTAGTCTTCCAATGGAGTCTGGACCTACCAGAGACAACAGCTTTAAAGAAAACAGAATCTGCCTCTCCCAGTAGCTATTGATTACCAATAGGTTCTTAGAGAGGGGTGGACTTCATGCCCACCTCCTCTCTCCATGTGGGGTTTTGACTGGTTTGAGCTTATACAGGTCTTGTACATACTGTTACAACTGTTGTGTGACTATATATAAAACTGATCTGAGTTCAGAATGGCCATAACTACCCTGAACAGGCACAATCTTATCTGGTCTCAGAAGCTAGGCAGGGTGGGGCCTGGCTAGAATTATATGGGAAACATTAAGTAGTTTTGGAATAGGATTTCCAGAATATTGGTGTCTTAATTGCTTTCTGTTGTTGTGAAGAGACACCATGACCATGACAACACTTATAAAGGAAAATATTTGATTTGGGTTGGCTTACATATCAGAGGTATATAGTACATTATCATCATGGTGGGAAAAACGGCACCATGCAGGTAGACATGGTGCTGGAAAAGTAGCTGAGAGTTCTACATCTGGATCAGCAGGCAGCAGAAAGTGACACTGGGCCTAACTTGAGCATCTGAAACCTTAATGGCCACCCCTAGTGAAACACAAGTCCACACCTCCTCCAACAAGGACACATCTCCTAATAGTACCATTCCCTATGGGCCTATGGGGGACAGTTTCATTCAAACTGTCACAACTCATATGGGAAACACTGAAGCCAATTGTATAAGCTATATTATTTGTTATCCTTCACTTTCAAAATCGTCTTCTGTTTCTGTTGAACATTTGATTTTATCAGAGTGGTTTAGAAATGATGTTTTCTTCTTTCTTTCTTGTTATTTGCTAGCATTATTTTGTCTTTTCTGCTATTATTCAATCATCAATAGAATGCTGAAAATCTACCTTCCACTTTCTTTCAGGTTGAAGTCAGCTATGCAAAACCTCGTGCTCCTTAATATTTTCTACCTAAGCATATTAGTTCACAGTAAATATACCTCAAATCTACATGACATAAATGGTACAAATCACTTATTGAATATGTTGATCTGAAAGTATACCACTCTATTTCTGATTTCCCTACTTTCCTGAGTTATCAACATTTTAAAAGATATGATTTTATATATATATATATATATATCCATTATTAAAATTAAAATATGTGGACTTGAGATATCTTGTTCAACCCCGTTCTTGATATTTAAAATACCATGGACTTATTTTATGCTCATTATCTTTTAAAAACTTGTATTTTAGTCTATTTACACTTGTATATGCTGTAAAAAACACTTATCAGACTACAACTCTTTGCCCTTTGTAGATACTATTAGATAAAGTAGAAAGGGCTTCAAATCTTCTAGAAATATGGCAGACACAGCAGGTA
>NW_021610317.1:0-1477 GCF_004785775.1 Grammomys surdaster | reverse complement strand
AATTGGGTACCCTCCACAACCTGAAGAAGTTGAGCTGGTGCCAAACTAGAAGATGTTTCAGTCCTACTGGCTAGAGTTCATAGGGTTGGAAAGTACTCTACCTGATAGCATCAGAGAAAAGTCATCAATATTCACACCCAGCTACAGACCCTGGAATGACAATAGCAACCGGCCTATAAGCCATCGTGGTGCAAGAGAGACACAAGTGTCTACGGGAGTAATAAACTGATTTACTTTTTGTTGAACAAGGCCCACACCATGAGATAAAACCCATAGCAGACACTGTGAGAAGCTGAGACCTGAGACTTGAGGGATCAGGAACCCTAAGAGCAAACCCAGTACTACTACTCTATGAAAGGAACACAGCAGCAAAAGGACTCCTAATCACATATTACTATACCCATAGATCAGTGCCTTGCCCATCCCACATCAGAGATGCTGCTTGCAGCAGATTGTAATTAACACAAGCCCATGGGTGTACAATATGCAGGGAGGGAGAGACCTTGGAACATTCAATCCTAAATGGGATGCCTTTATCACACCCTCAGGGATCCATGAGGATGTGGAGTTAGAATGACTGTAAGAGCCAGAGATGATGGAATACACAAAGAAAATAGTGTTTTCCAGACACAACAGAGCTGCTGCACACAGGAACTACATCCACAAGACACACACAAGTTAAAGCAAGACCAATCTCAGGACAGAGGAACAGAAAGTGCCACTCTGAATCAAGAAAATATTTCTAAATGATACCTGTTAGGAGAGGATCTACAAGTTTTCTTCAAAATACAGTGACACTGGTACCCACTCTCTAGGGTGGGCCTTGTGCTCAGGAGTAGTTGGCCAGAATAAAATGGACTCCATAATTTTGTGTGCTTTTTTTTTTTGTTTAGTGGGTTACGTTGGTGTGTGTTTGCATCTGTGTGGTCTTTTACAGAGAAAAAAAATACATAAAGCACCTGCTGCCGGAGTTCCCAGGAATCTGAGCGACTCTGAAGATTAGGAAGCATTGGAAAAGGAGTTTGCAGGGTCTGAAATAGCTCTAGAACAACAACAAAAATAACAAAACAAAGGCTAATCATATGGGAAGATGCTTTTAAAATGTGGACTCAGGAAATTGGACGGCAAGGTGGTGGAACAGAGCCTTGTTCAAAGGATGATCAATCTATACCCCTTCTGAGACTGTAAGACTATATGCCCATATCCATAATGACACACTTCCTCCAACAAGGCCACACTCATAGTTATACACCTACTCCAATAAGACCAGAACTCCTAATAGTGACATTCCCTGGCCCAAGCATATATAAACTGTCATATTACGTTCCCTGGCCCCAATTAGCTTCTACTCCACCAGCCAACATGTTTACCCTGGGCAACGAGTGGTACAGAGAAAACTGCCAAGTTCTGCTGCTTGCTGGGGCTAGAACACGTCCCCCTTGTTATTTCACATTATCACTAGCTTTCTGTTTTCCAA
>NW_021610316.1:0-1812 GCF_004785775.1 Grammomys surdaster | reverse complement strand
TCGGTTTCTATGACATCGCTTTCTATGACATCTGTAACTATGACATCGATATCTATGACTTAGTTATCTATGACATCGGAATCTATGACATAGTTATCTATGACATTGGAATCTATGACATCGGTATCTATGACATCGGTATCTATGACATCGGTATCTATGCCATCGGTATCTATTCCATTGATATCAGAGATATCGGTATCTATGACATTGGTATGTATGACATCGGTATCTATGACATCGGTATCTATGACATCGATATCAAAGATATCGGTATCTATGACATCAGTATCTATGACATCGATATCTATGACATTGGTATCTGTGACATCGGTATCTATGACTTCGGTATCTATGACGTTGTTATCTATGACATCGGTATCTATGACATCGGTATCTATGACATCGGTATCTTTGACATCGGAATCTATGACATCGGTATCTGTGACATCGGTATCTATGAATTCGGTATCTATGACATTGTTTTCTATGACATCTGTATCTATGACATCGGTATCTATGACATCGGTATCTAGGACATCGGTATCTATGACATCGGTATCTATGACATCGGTATCTATGACATCGGTATGTATTACATCGGTATCTATGACATCGCTTTCTATGACATCTGTATCTTTGATATCGATATCTATTACATCTGTATCAATGACATCGTTGTCTATGACATCGGTAACTATGACAACGACATCAAAGACATCGGTATCTATGACATCGGTTACTATGACATCGGTATCTATGACATCAGTATCTATGATATCGGTATCTATGACATCGCTTTCTATGACATCGCTTTCTATGACATCTGTAACTATGACATTGATATCTATGACATAGTTATCTATGACATCGGAATCTATGACATCGGTATCTATGACTTCGGTATCTATGACATCGGTATCTATGCCATCGGTATCTATGCCATTGATATCAAAGATATCGGTATCTATGACGTTGGTATGTATGACATCGGTATCTATGACATCAGTATCTATGACATCGGTATCTGTCACATCGGTATCTATCTCATCGGTATCTATGACATCGGTATCTATCATATCGGTATCTATCACATCGCTTTCTATGACATCTGTATCTATTACATCGATATCTATGACATCGATATCTATGACATCGATATCTATGACATCGTTATCTGCGACATTGGTATCTATAACATCGGTATATATGACATCGTTATCTATGACATCGGTATGTATGACATCGTATCTATGACATCGATATCAAAGACATTGGTATCGAAGTCATCGATATCTATGCCATCTGTATCAATGACATCTGTATCTATGATATCAGTATCTATGACATCGGTATCTATAACATCGATATCAAAGATATCGGTATCTATGACATCGGTATCTATGACATCGATATCTATGACATTGGTATCTAAGACATCGGTATCTATGACATCTATATCAAAGACATCGATATCTATGACATCGTTATCTATGACATCGGTATCTTTGACATCGGAATCTATGACATTGAAATCTATGACATCTATATCTATGACATCGGTATCTATGACATCGGTATCTATGACATCGGTATCTATGACATCGGTATCTATGACATCGGTATCTATGACATTGGTATCTATGACATCGGTATCTATGACATCGCTTTCTATGACATCTGTATCTTTGATATCGTTATCTATTACATCTGTATCAATGACATCGTTGTCTATGACATCGGTAACTATGACATCGATATCAAAGACATCTGTATCTATGACATCGGTTACTATGACATCGGTATCTATGA
>NW_021610315.1:0-1010 GCF_004785775.1 Grammomys surdaster | reverse complement strand
ATTTATTTCTGACTTACTATTATCTATGACTGATGACTTTTTTTTTTAGTTGTTTTGGTTTTTTTTTTTTGTTTGTTTGTTTATTATTTTGGATGCTATTGAATATATACATATATTAGAATATATACATACACACACACACACACACACACTCACATATATATTCTTGTTTCACCACTTCACCCACTGGGCTCCAACCACACCACTTTGCCATTCTCTCTTTACTTCTCTGTTCTTCTTTGTATTTCTTTGTTGTGTCCTCCCACTAAGAGCTGGAACTCATGATCCTCCTCCTGTCTCAGTCTGTCAAGTGCTGGATTACAGTGGCTTTGCCTTGTCTGTCCTGGGAACTTGCTCTGTATACTAGGCTGGCTTTGAACTCATGGGGAAGATCCATCCTGCCCCTGCATGCCTCCAATCCCAGCACTCGGGAAGCAGAGGCAGGTAAATCTTTAATTTTGAGGCCAGCCTTGTCTGTAATGTGGGTTCCAGGATAGCTAGTCCTACACAGAGAATCCCTATGTTGAAAAAAAGATTTTAAAGGTTTTTCCCCTCTTTTAGTAGAATCGTCTCAACGCCATTTATTTTGGCCGATCCTTTTTCCAGCGACTAGTAACGCCATTCCCATTATAAAACAAGTTCCCTTGAGTTTGTTTTCAGTTCGGCCTAACAATCTTTATTTTCCTCCAAGCGGAGATGCTTTTCTCCGAGCCTCTTTCTGGACTACCTTTCCCTTACTTTTCAGTTCGCAGCTCGGCAGACAGCTCTCTCATATCTCCATTGTCTCTAGGCCCTTTGCGCTCCACAACTCTGAAGGGCCTGTAGAACCAGGGCCATTAGAATCTGGCCGTTGCTAGACTGTTGCTAGGGCGGTTGCCGTGGAGACTTCTGAGAGGACCAACCTTAGGTGTCCTAGTGATGGAATAAAGTTGGTGCCAGCGTCGCCAGGGGGTGCGTCACTCGACTGATGACTATTGATTTTTCAGCTTTATGTATTTCTTTTGATCCAT
>NW_021610314.1:0-1017 GCF_004785775.1 Grammomys surdaster | reverse complement strand
ACACCGATGTCTTAGATACAAATGTCATAGATCCCGATGTCATAGATACCGATGTCATAGATACCGATGTCATAGATATCGATGTCATAGATGCCGATTTCATAGATACCGATGTCATAGATACCGATGTCATAGATACAGATGTCATAGATACCGATGTCTTAGATACAGATATCATAGATACCAATGTCATAGATACCGATGTCATAGATAACGATGTCATAGATACAGATGTCATAGATATCGATGTCATAGATACAGATGTCATAGATACCGATGTCATAGAAACCGATGTCATAGATTCCGATGTCATAGAAAACGATGTCAGAGATTTCTATGTCATAGTTTCCGATGTCATAGATACCGATGTCATAGATACCGATGTCATAGATACAGATGTCATAGACACCGATGTCATAGATAGCGCTGTCCTAGACACCTATGTCATAGATACCGACGTCATTGATGCTGATGTCATAGATACTGATGTTCTAGATTCCGATGTCTAGATACCAGTGTCATAGTTACCGATGTCATAGATACCGCGGTCATAGATACCGATGTCATAGATACCGAATTCATAGATACCGATGTCATAGATACCGATGTCATTGATATCGATGTCATTGATATCAATGTCATAGAATGCGATGACATATATACCATAGAATGCGATGACATATATACCGATGTCATAGTTTTCGATGTCATAGATAGCGATGTCATAGATATCGATGTCATACATATCGATGTCATACATACCGTTGTCATAGATACCGATGCCATACATACCGTTGTCATATACCGATGCCATAGATACCGATGCCATAGATACCGATGTCATAGATATCGATGTCATAGATACCGGTGTTATATTTACCGATGTCATAGATACTGATGTCATAGATACCGATGATATAGATAACGATGTCATAGATAATGATGTCATAGATACCGATGTCATAGATACCGATGTCATAGATAACGATGTCATAGATACCAATGTCATAGATACCG
>NW_021610313.1:0-1505 GCF_004785775.1 Grammomys surdaster | reverse complement strand
ATAGTTTTACTTCAGCATCCTAAATGAAAGGATAAATAATCATGTTTCAGAACTAAACCAATTGTCAAAAAGTAAATAAAAAATTTCTCCATAACAACAGCTCTATATGCACTTGAAACCTTTTGCAGTTTTTCAAGTCATAAATGAGGGAACATCTTAAAGTAATCGTAAGATTTAAATACTGCAACTAATTTATGTATAGAAATATAATTCTTAGTTCTGAATATTTAATTTTTTGAACTTGAAAGACTTGAATCATGCTACATTAGTGGTAAGGAGAGACATCAGAGAATATTGCACTGATTACTCTTCCAAAGAAAGCACAGAAATGTAAAGAAAACACGATGAAACATTATGATTTTAACCAGAAAAATTATGATTTTCCCTCTTTTGGTGGTCTGTAGACAAGTTTCCATAACCACAAAGTGTAAAGATTGAAAGAAAGAATCAGGAAGTCAAGAAGAAATACATTCTTACCCACAAA
Organism: Grammomys surdaster; assembly: GCF_004785775.1. NCBI lineage: Eukaryota > Metazoa > Chordata > Mammalia > Rodentia > Muridae > Grammomys > Grammomys surdaster. Next base: position 1,021 of record NW_021610313.1, on the reverse strand, counting down.
CAATAGATTGTTGTAATTCTCCAACATCACATCCATGTACAATGCCCTCTGAGCAAAATCCAGACATTCCCATTCCTCCAGTGAGAAGTCCACAGCCACATCCTTAAAGTTTAAGTGACACTGGAATGGAAAATTATCTATTTGATACTGGACCAAAATCATTCCTTTGTTAAAAAAGAATTAATTAAGGTATACTTTGTGATACAAAAGATTGAAGAAAATATTAAACCATAAATGTTTTCAAAAAGTTCTATGGAGAATTGTCTGAAGTTGTGAATTGCTGCTCTTACACAGACAATCTATACAATGACTTAATATAATGCTCACATTTAGAAAGGTTCTCACCTTCATGAATTTTCTTTGATTTATTGAGACATTAGCAGTAAATGAAAGATTGGCCACCATTACTACATTTGAAAATTTTGTGTGCAGTTTGATTTGTAGAATATCTTTTAAAGTCCTCTATTATGATATTTGTTTCTCAGCACCCACAATGCACTATACTACACAATGGATTGTTAAAACCAGTTCTTTAAAATCCGATGATCTCTTCTGAACACTACTGGCAGGAGGAATAAACAGCACATACGCATAAATTCAGGCAAAGGTAACCAATATATTTTGAAGAAAAATGAACTTTAACTTTAGTAAAAAACATTTTGTAAAACACTAAGACTTTGTATTTCTGTTTCTCCGAGAGTGCATGATATAATTATTTCAAAAGCAGTGATCATTTATGGAATATAACATATACAATTGATGTCGATATGCAGTAACGTAACTTTATAAAATATGGGTTGATATCCAATAGAATCCCAGTGTGACATTATAAATTGTAAAATTATGATGACAAGAACATGCTTTCAAATTTTTCAGTGCACAGCTTGCTGAAATATGGACACTTGGTTATTCCTGTGTGCAGCTGCATCTCACTTGTCTGGATTACAACATATCTCTTTAACAGTCTGAGGACAATATAGAATGTTACATCCTTTGTACAACAAACTGGTAGAATATAAAA
>NW_021610312.1:0-1271 GCF_004785775.1 Grammomys surdaster | reverse complement strand
TCAGTCATGGATAATAGCAAGGCAGAATAAATGAACAGGAATAATCAATATTAACCATACATGGATAATAGCTAATCAGAAATAAATGAACATGAATAATCAATAGTAATCAGTAATAGTTCTAGGGAAATCAGAAAAAAATAAAGGTGAAGTATCAATAGTCATCAGTCATAGTTAATAGTAGGTCAGAAATAAATTAACATGAATAATAAATATTCAGCATTGTTGGATAAAATTAAATCAGAAAAAATTAAACTCGAATAATCAATAGTCATCAGTCATAGACAATAATAAACCAGAAATATATAAAGCTGAAATATTAATTGTTATCAGTCATAGATAATAGTAAGGGAGAAATAAAAGAACAGGAATAATCAAAATTCCCCATTTGTGGATAATAATAAATCAGAAATAAGTGAACATGAATAATCAATAGTCATCAGTCATAGTTCATGGAAAGTCAGAAAAAAATAAACCTGAATTATCAATAGTCATCTGTCATAGATAATAGTAAGGGAGAAATAAAAGAACAGGAATAATCAATATTCACGATTCATGGATGATAGTAAATCAGCAATAAATGAAGATGAAAAACCACTAGTCATCAGTCATAGTTAATAGAAAAACAGAAATAAAGATGAAATATCAATAGTCATCAGTCATAGATAATAGTAAGTCAGAAATTAAGGAACATCAATAATCAGTGATTCATTGATAATATTCATTGATAATAGTAAGTCAGAAATAAATGAACATGAATAACCAATATTCAACATTCGTGGATAATAGTAAATCAGAAATAAATAAACATGAATAATCAAGTCTCACCATTCATATATAATGGTAAATCTGAAAAAAATGAACATGAATAATCAATAGTCATTATTGATAGTTAATAGGTAATCAGAAAGGAATAAAGCTGAAATATCAATAGTCATTAGTCATAGATAATATTAACCAGAAATAAATGATCAGGAATAATCAATATTCATGATTCGTGGTTAATGGTAAATCAGAAATAAATGATCATGAATAACCAATAATCATCAGTCATAGCTAATAGAAAATCAGAAATAAAGCTGAAATATCAATAGTCATCAGTCATAGATAATAGTAAGACAGAAATAAATGAACAGGAATAATCAATATTCAAAAACCGTTCATAATAGTGAATCAGAAAAAAATAAACATAAATAATCAATATTCACCATTCGTGGATAATGATAAATCTGAAAAAAATGAATATGAATAATCAGTAGTCATCAGTCATA
>NW_021610311.1:0-1676 GCF_004785775.1 Grammomys surdaster | reverse complement strand
AATTCTGTCAATATCTTTATAGCATAATCAATTTTGTTTAATCAATTCTGTCAATCTCTTTATTTAAAAACCAATTCGGTCAATATCGTTATATAATAACCAATTCTGTCAATATCTTTATTAATAATCAATTATGTAATAACTTATTCTGTCAATATATTTATTTAATAACCAGGTCTTTCAATATCTTTATTTAATAACCAATTTTGTCAATATGTTTATTTAATTATCAATTTTGTCCTAACGAATTCTGTCAATATCTTTATTTAAATAACAATTCTGACAATATCTTTATTCAATAACCAATTCTGTCAATATTTTATTTAATAACCAATTCTGTCAATAACTTTATTTAATAAACAATTCTGTCAATATCTTTATTTAAAAACCAATTCTGTCAATATCTTTATTTGAAAACCAATTCGGTCAATAACTTTATTTAATAACCAATTTTGTCAATGTCTTTATTTAAAAACCAATTCTGTCAATATCTTTAATTAAACACCAATTCTGTCAATATCTTTATTTAAAAACCAATTCTGTCAATGTCTTTATTTAATAAACAATTCTCTCAGTAACTTTAATAACCGATTCTGTCAATATCTTTGTTTAAAAACCAATTCTGTCAATATCTTTATTTAAAAACCAATTCTGTCAACATTATTATTTAAAAACCAGTTCTGCAATATCTTTATTTACAAACCTATTCTGTCAATATCGTTATTTAATAATCAATTTTGTAATAACCAATTCTGTCAATATCTTTATTTAATAACCAATTATGTCAATACCTTTATTTAAAAACCAATTCTGTTTTACAATATATTTATTTAATGACCAATTCAGTCAATATATTTTTTTAGTATTCAATTATGTAATAACGAATTCAGTCAATATCTTTATTTAAATTCAGTTCTGTCAATATCTTTATTTAATAAACAATTCTCTCAATATATTTAATAACCAATTCTGTCATAATCTTTATTTAATAAACATTTCAGACAATATCAGTATTTAATAATCAGTTATGTAATAACCTATTCTGTCAATATCTTTATTTAATAACCAATTCTGTCAGTATCTTTATTTAATAACCAATTCTGTCAATATCTTTATTTAATAATCACTTCTGTAATAACCAATTCTGTCAATATCTTTATTTACTAAGCAGTTCTGTCCATATCTTTATTTAATAACCAATTCTGTCAATATCTTCATTTAATAATTAATTATGTAATAACGAATACTGTCAATATCTTTATTTAAAAACCAATTCTGTCAATATATTTATTGAAAAAACAATTCTTTCAATAACTTTATTTACAAACCAGTTCTGTCAATATATTTATTTAATAACCAATTCTGTCTTTCAATATCTTTATTTAATAAACATTTCTTTCAATATATTTATTTAATATACAGTTCTGTCAATATTTTTATTTAATAACCAATGCTGTCAATATCTTTCTTTAATAACCAGTTCTGTCAATATGTTTATTTAATAACCAATTCTGTCAATATCTTTATTTAATAATAATTATGTAATAACCAATTTTGTGAATATCTTTATTTAAAAACTAATCCTGTCAATATCTTTATTTAAAAAACAGTTATGTCAATATCTTTATCTAAAAACCAATTCTGTCAAAATCTTTATTTAATAAACAATTCTGTCA
>NW_021610310.1:0-1219 GCF_004785775.1 Grammomys surdaster | reverse complement strand
TCAGAATCCTAAATGTCCTTTTCTCTTCCTGAACTCTCTAAAATTCATTCCAGCATCAAATAAAAGCTTAACATCAGATCACATATGTATAACATCATAGGGTATATATAAACATTTCAAAACTTCACAGTGATGATACTCCTTCAAATGAAGCCAAAAATCCAACTGCAAAAATTTCAATTCCTGCATTGACTTTATTCATGTCCAACTCTTTTCAGGTTTGCAAATTATAATCCACTTGTGCTGAATAAAACAAAATGTCACCTTTGTCTTGTGCTGGTTCCAATCTCTGATAGCTGCTTTCCTCAACAGGCATCGCACAGGGTTCACTGAGGATCATCTGGGCTCTTACAAAAAGAGCTTGGGTTTCACCTTAAAGATCTAGTTTCTGTGTGACCATAAGCTCCTGCCAATTGTACTCCAGTGTTGCTGCTCTTGCTTTTGGTCATCCCATTTTACTGGACTCTCAAATACACCCAGTTCTTCTGCTTCCACCAGTCAGTGCTTTCACCATGAGCCTCTCCTAGGCAGTCTTCAATGTACCAATACTCAGCTTCATTGTATAACACCTTTCAGTCCTTGGACTTCAACACACACTGAAGCAGCAATTTCTCCAATGGCCTTACCTAGCCACTCACAGGAACAGGCCTCAACTGCTCTTCAGGATCCCTTCATTCCTTCAGTACCACCTGGAAGATTCTTACAAATTATCTGGCTGCCTGCAGGAGGGCTATCTCTGAAACACAGCTTCTTCGTACTCTCATAAAATACTTCCAATATACTATACCTCAACGATGACAGTTTCTAAGTCACTAGCAATTTCTTAGCTCAAACTAACTTGATTTAGCTGTCCAAGTAAACTCTATTATTCTGGATTCTAAACCCATAGCAACATGTCCAAAACTTCCAAGCTCTATCAGTTGCTGGTGCTGGAACACGGCCCCTAGTTCAATGGCATTTATCCCAGCAACCTAGCTTCAATTGTTTGCTCACTGCCTAAGTATTTGCTGTCATGGAACATGATCTGTAGTCTAACCTTGAACCCAGAGATCTGCTTGTCTCACACACTTGATTTGTGCTCAACCATTATTGGAACTAATCTTTTCTTTACCTTTACCAAATAAGGAAAAATATTCTTTAATTTCTTTGTTCTAGGTTGGCCTTGAACTCAAAAATTACCTTCCCTTGCTCTCTTGGGATTAAAGATGTATACTATCAT
>NW_021610309.1:0-1421 GCF_004785775.1 Grammomys surdaster | reverse complement strand
TTTATCATTGGCTTTTTAATTTTTCTAAAAGTTTTCACTATTTTTACTGAATTTTTCACTAGCTTTTTCACAGTGTTTTCAATTTTATGAATTTTTTGCCAAGTAAAAGTTCAATTTTGTCTGGAAGAACTGTTTTAAGTCACATTCGTTTACAAATCAAATGATCTCCTTATAAATTTTCTATCTTTTCTGAATTTTAAATCAAAATTCCTCCTTTTTCATAAATTTCTTTGAAAACTTTTGATTCGTTTTTCCACAGTGTTTTCATTTTTATGAATTTTTTGCCATGTAAATGTACCATTTTCTCAGGAAAAACTGTTTTAAATCACATTCCTTTACAAATCAAATTGTCTCCTTATCAATTTTCTATTTTTTATGAATGTTCAATACAAATATCTCCACGTTCATAACTTTCTTTGATTTCTCTTCCGTTTGATTATAGTTTATCATTGGCTTTTTAATTTTTCTTCAAGTTTTCACTATTTTTCCTCAATTTTTGACTAGCTTTTTCCACAGTGTTTTCAATTTTATGTATTTTTTGCCAAGTAAATGTTGAATTTTTTCAGGAAAAACTGTTTTAAATCACATTCTTTACAAATCAAATGGTCTCCTTATCAATTTTCTATTTTTTATGAATTTTAAATGCAAATTTCTCCTTGTTCATTACTTTCTTTGGTTTCTCTTCCATTTGAATATAGTTTATTATTGACTGTGTAATATTTCTTCAAGTTTTCACTATATTTCCTGGATTTTGCACTAGCTTTTTCCACAGTGTTTTCAATTTTATGAATTTTTTGCCAAGTAAATGTTCAATTTTAGCAGGAAGAACTGTTTTAAATCACATTCCTTTACAAATCAAATGGTCTCCTTATCAATTTTCTATCTTTTCTGAATTTTAAATCAAAATTTCTCCTTGTTCATAACTTTCTTTGATTTCAATTCCGTTTGATTATAGTTTATCATTGGCTTTGTAATTTTTCTTCATGTTTTCTCTATTTTTCCTGAATATTTCACTAGCTTTTTCCACAGTGCTTTCCATTTTATCAATTTTTTGCCAATAAATGTTCAATTTTATCAGGAAAAACTGTTTTAAATCACACTCCATTACAAATCAAATGGTCTCCTTATCAATGTTCTATTTTTTATGAATTTTAAATGCAAATTTCTCCTTGGTCATTACTTTCTTTGACTTCTCTTACATTTGACTATAGTTTATTATTGACTGTGTATTATTTCTTCAAGTTTTCACTATTTTTCCTCAATTTTTCACTAGCTTTTTCCCCAGTGTTTTCAGATTTATGAATTTTTTGCCAAGTAAATGTTCAATTTTATCTGGAAAAACTGTTTTAAATCACATTCCTTTACAATTCAAAAGTTCTGCTTTTCAATGTTGTACTTTTTATGAATTTTAAAAGCAAATT
>NW_021610308.1:0-1877 GCF_004785775.1 Grammomys surdaster | reverse complement strand
AACAGGACGGGAGCAGACCGACTCTGTGTCTGCTCCAGCCCAGAGGGAAGAACTATTAAAAAGCCAATGATAAACTATAAACAAACGGAAGAGAAATCAAAGAAAGTTATGAACAAGGAGATATTTGTATTGAACATTCATAAAAAATAGAAAATTGATAAGGAGACCATTTGATTTGTAAAGGAATGTGATTTAAAACAGTTTTTCCTGATAAAATTGAACATTTAATTGGCAAAAAATTCATAAAATTGAAAACACTGTGGAAAAATCAAACAAAAGAGTTATCAAAGAAATTTATGAAAAAGGAGGAATTTTGATTTAAAATTCAGAAAAGATAGAAAATTGATAAGGAGACCATTTCATTTGTAAACGAATGTGACTTAAAACAGTTCTTCCAGACAAAATTGAACATTTACTTTGTAAAAAATTTATAAAATTGAATACGCTGTGAAAAAGCTATTGAAAAATTCAGAAAAAATTCTGAAAACCTGAAGAAAATTTAAAAAGCCAATGATAAACTATAATCAAACGGAAGAGAAATCAAAGAAATTTATGAACATGGCGATATTAGTGTTGAACATTCATAAAAAATAGAAAATTGATAAGGAGACCATTTTATTTGTAAAGGAATGTGATTTAAAACAGTTTTTCCTGAGAAAATGAAACATTTTCATGGCAAAAACTTCATAAAACTGAAAACATTGTGGAAAAATGAAACAAAAGAGATATCAAAGAAATTTATGAAAAAGGAGAAATTTTGATTTAAAATTCAGAAAAGATAGAAAATTGATAAGGAGACCATTTGATTTGTAAAGGAATGTGACTTAAAACAGTTTTTCCTGATAAAATTGAACATTTACTTGGCAAAAAATTCATAAAATTGAAAACACTGTGAAAAAACGAATGAAAAGAGTTTTCAAAGTAATTTTTAAAAAAGAGAAATTTTGATTTAAAATTCAGAAAAGATAGAAAATTGATAAGGAGACCATTTGATTTGTTAAGGAATGTGACTTAAAACAGTTTTTCCTGATAAAATTGAACATTTACTTGGCAAAAAATTCATAAAATTGAAAACACTGTGAAAAAGCTAGTGAAAAATTCAGTAAAAATAGTGAAAACTTTTAGAAAAATTAAAAAGCCAATGATAAACTATAATCAAACAGAAGAGAAAACAAAGAAAGTTATGTATTAGGAGAAATTTGCTTTTAAAATTCATAAAAAATAGAAAATTGATGAAGAGACCATTTGATTTATAAAGGAATGTGACTTAAAACAGTTTTTCCTGATAAAATTGAACATTTACTTAACAAAAAATTCATAAAATTGAAAACACTGAAAAAGCTAGTGAAAAATTCAAGAAAAATTGTGAAAAATTGAAGAAAATTAAAAAGTCAATGATAAAGTATAATCAAACGGAAGAGAAATCCAAGAAAGTTATGAACATGGATATATTTGTATTGAACATTCATAATAAATAGAAAATTGATAAGGAGACCATTTGATTTATAAAGGAATATGACTTAAAACAGTTTTTCCTGATAAAATTGAACATTTACTTGGCAAAAAATTCATAAAATTGAAAACACTGTAAAAAAGCTAGTAAAAAATTCAGGAAAAATAGTGAAAAATTGAAGAGAAATTTAAAAGCCAATGATAAATTATAATCAAACGGAAGACAAATCAAACAAAGTTATGAACATGGAGATATTTGTATTGAACATTCATAAAAAATAGAAAATTGATAAGGAGACCATTTTATTTGTAAAGGAATGTGATTTAAGGGCTTCTATCTGTTTACTTGTACTCTCCTGTATTTCTTTAAGGGAGTTACTTAATTCCTTCTTATAATCCTCTATCATCATCATGAGAAGTGATTT
>NW_021610307.1:0-1089 GCF_004785775.1 Grammomys surdaster | reverse complement strand
TATAATTTTTAAATGCAAATTACTCCTTTTTCATAAAGTTCTTTGATATCTCTTTTGTTTGATTTTTCCACAGTGTTTTGAGTTTTATGAATTTTTTGCGAAGTAAATGTTTAATTTTATCAGGAGAAACTGTTTTAAATCACAATTCTTTACAAATCAAATGGTCTCCTTATCAATTTTCTATTTTTTTATGAATTTTCAATACAAATTTCTCCTTTTTCATAAATTACTTTGATATCTCTTTTGTTTGAATTTTCCACAGTGTTTTCAATTTTATGAATTTTTTGCCAAAAATGTTCAATTTTATCTGTAAAAACTGTTTTAAAACTCTCTCCTTTACAAATCAAATATTCTCCTTATCAATTTTCTATTTTTTATGAATGTTCAATGCAAATTTCTCCTGTTTCATGATTTACTTTGATTTCTCTTCCGATTGATTATAGTTTATTCTTGACTGTGTACGATTTCTTCAAGTTTTCACTATTTTTCCTGAATATTTCACTAGCGTTTTCCACAGTGTTTTGAATTTTATGAATTTTTTGCCAAGCAAATGTTTAATTATATGAGGAAAAACTGTTTTAAATCACAATCCTTTACAAATCAAATGGTCTCATCAATTTTCTATTTTTTTATGAATTTTAAATACAAATTTCTCCTTTTTCATAAATTACATTGATATCTCTTTTGTTTGATTTTTCCACCGTGTTTTCAATTATATGATTTTTTTGCCAAAAATGTTCAATTTTATCTGTAAAAACTGTTTTAAATCACACTCCTTAACAAATGAAATGTTCTCCTTATCAATTTTCTATGTTTTATGAATGTTCAATACAAATTTCTCCTCTTTCATGATTTACTTTGATTTCTCTTCCGTTTGATTATAGTTTATTATTGACTGTGTAATATTTCTTCAAGTTTTCACTATTTTTCCTGATTTTTTCTCTAGCTTTTTCAACAGTGTTTTCAATTTTATGAATTTTTTGCCAAGTAAATGTTGACTTTTATCAGGAGAAACTGTTTTAAATCACATTCCTTTACAAATCAAATGTTCTCCTTATCAATTTTCTATTTTTTATGGTTTTAAGTGCA
>NW_021610306.1:0-1538 GCF_004785775.1 Grammomys surdaster | reverse complement strand
CCTGGCTGGATGGTACAAGTGTTTCTGCTTTAAACCAAACACACTTCCTAACTGAAATATCACATGTAACATGATTTAGGTGTTTTCAGCTCTGTTGTACTTGCCTTCAGATCTGGAAGTAGGAATACACTGCAATGCGTGTATCTTTACATTAGGTTTGTTCAATACGTTCTATAGTGCTTTTCTGCTGGAATCTAGCAACTTACTTGGCCATTCCATATCAAATAATGAAAGATACTCGGCCGGATGTTACAAGTGTTTCTACTATAAACCAAGCACACTTCCTACCTGTAATGTCACATGTATCAATGATTTTGGTGTTTTCAGCACTGTTGTACTTGCCTTAAGCTCTGCAAGTAAGAATATTCTGAATTTCATGTATCTTTACATTAGGTTTTTTAAATAAGTTCTATAGTCCTTTTCGGCTGGAAACTAGCAACTTACTTCGCCATTCCATATCAAATAATGAAAGATACTCGGCCAGGAGTTAAAAATGTCTCTGCTTTAAACCAAACACTCTTCCTAACTGAAATGTCCAATGTAACATGTTTAGGTGTTTTCAGCTCTGTTGTACTTGCCTTTAGCTCTGGAAGTAAGAATACACTGCAATGCGTGTATCTTTACATTAGGTGTGTTCAGTACGTTCCATAGTGCTTTTCTGCTGGAATCCAGCAACTTACTTGGACATTCCATATCAAACAATGAAAGATTCATGGCCGGTTGTTAAAACTGTTTCTGCTTTAAACAAAACACACTTCCTAACTAAAATGTCACATATAACATGATTTAGGTCTTTTCAGCTCTCTTTTACTCGCCTTTAGCTCTGGAAGTAAGAATACACTGCAATGCGTGTATCTTTACATTAGGTTTGTTCAATAAGTTCTATAGTGCTTTTCTGCTGGAATCTAGCAACTTACTTGGCCATTCCATATCAAATAATGAAATATACTCGGTCGGGTGTTACAAGTGTTTCTACTGTAAACTAAACATACTTCCTACCTGAAATATCACATGTAACATGATTTTGGTGTTTACAGCACTGTTGTACTTGCCTTAAGCTATGCAAGTAAGAAAGTCCTGAATTGCATGTATCTTTACATTAGGTTTGTTCAATAAGTTCTATAGTGCTTTTCTGCTGGAATCTAGCAACTTACTTTGACATTCCATATCAAACAATGAAAGATACTCGGCCAGGTGTTAAAAGTGTTTCTGCCTTAAACCAAACACACTTCCTAACTGAAATGTCACATGTAACATGATTTAGGTGTTTTTAGCTCTCTTGTAATTGCCTTTAGCTCTGGAAGTAAGAATACACTAAAATACGAGTATCTTTACATTAGGTTTGTTCAATAAGTTCTTTAGTGCTTTTCTGCTGGAATCTAGCAACTTACTTTGACATTACATATGAAACAATGAAAGATACATAGCCGGGTGTTAAAAGTGTTTCTGCTTTAAACCAAACACATTTCCTAACTGAAATGTCACATGTAACATGACTTAGGTGTTTTCAGCTCTGTTGTACTTGCCTTTAGCTCTGT
>NW_021610305.1:0-1264 GCF_004785775.1 Grammomys surdaster | reverse complement strand
AACACTGTGGAAAAGTCAAACAAAAGACATATCAAAGAGACTGTTAAAAAAGGAGAAATTTACACTTAAAAATCATAAAAAATAGTAAATTGATAAGGAAACCATTTGATTTGTAAACCAATGTGATTTAAAACAGTTTTTCCTGATATAATTGAACATCTACTTTGCAAGAAATTCATAAAACTGAAAACACTGTGGAAAAATCAAACAAACGAGATATCAAAGAAATTTATGAAAAAGGAGAAATTTGCATTTCAAATTCATAAAAAAAAGAAAATTGATAAGGATACCATTGGATTTGTAAAGGAATGTGATTTAAAACAGTTTTTCCTGATAAAATTGAACATTTACTTGGCAAAAAATTCATAAAACTGTAAACACTGTAGAAAAAGCTAGTGAAAAATTCAGGAAAAATATTGAAAACTTGAAGAAAAATTAATAAGCTAATGATAAACTATAATCAAACGGAAGAGAAGTCAAAGAAAGTTATGAACAAAAAGAAATTTGAATTTAAAATTCCTAAAATATAGAAAATTGATAAGGAGACCATATTATTTGTAAAGGAATGTGATTTAAAACAGTTTTTCTTGCGAAAATTGAACATTTACTTTGCAAGAAATTCATTAAAGTGAAAACACTGTGGAAAAAGGTAGTGAAAACCTCAGGAAAAATAGTGAAAACTTGAAGAAAACTTACAAAGCCAATAATAAACTATAATCATACAGAAGAGAAATCAAAGAAAATTATGAAAAAGTAGAAATTTGTATTGAAATTCATAAAAAATAGAAAATGGATAAGGAGACCATTAGATTTGTAAAGGAATGTGACTTAAAACAGTTTCTCCTGATAAAGTTGAACATTTATTGGCAAAAAATTCATAAAATTGAAAACACTGAGGAAAAGTCAAACAAAAGACATATCAAAGAGACTTTTAAAAAAGGAGAAATTTGCATTTAAAATTCATAAAAAATAGTAAATTGATAAGGAAATCATTTGATTTGTAAAGCAATGTAATTTAAAACAGTTTTTCCTGATATAATTGAACCTTTACTTTGCAAGAAATTCATAAAACTGAAAACACTGTGGAAAAATCAAACCAAAGAGATATCAAAGAATTTATGAAAAAGGGAAATTTACACTTAAAATTCATAAAAAATAGAAAATTGACAAGAAGACCATTTGATTTGTAAAGGAATGTGATTTAAAACAGTTTTTCTGATAAAATTGAACATTTACTTGGCAAAAAATTCATAGAACTGAAAAC
>NW_021610304.1:0-1192 GCF_004785775.1 Grammomys surdaster | reverse complement strand
GCTGCTTTCTTCAAAATTCAACCCACAGGGTTCACTGAGGATCATCTGTGCTCTTACAAAAAGAGCTTGTGTTTCACCTTACAGCTCTAGTTTCTGTGTGACCATAAGCTCCTGCCAATAGTACTCCACTGTTGCTGCTCTTCCTTGTGGTCATCCCATTTTACTAGACTCTCAAATACACCCAGTTCTTCTACTTCCACCAGGCAGCACTTTCACCATGCGCCTCTCCTAGGCACTCTTCGAGGTACCAATCCTCAACTTCATTGTATAACCCCTTTGAGTCCTTGGACTTCAACAGACACTGAAGCAGCAATTTCCACAATGGCCTTAACTGGCCACTCACAGTATCAAGCCTCAACTGCACTTCATGATGCCTCCATTCCTTCAGTACCACATGGAAGATTCTTACAAATTATCTGGCTGCATTCAGGAGGGCTATCTCTGGAACACAGCTTCTTGGTGCTATCATAAAATACTTCCAATATACTATACCTCAAGGATGACAGTTTCTAAGTCACTGGCAATTTCTTAGCTCTAACTAACTTGATTCAGCTGTCCAAGTAAAATCTACAATTCTGGATTCTAAAGCCATAGCAAGTTGCCCAAAACTTCCAAGTTCAATCAGTTGCTCGTGCTGGAACAGGGCCCCTAGTTCAATGGCATTTATCCCAGCAAACTAGTCTCAATGGTTTGCTCACTGTCTAAGTATTGCTGTCTTCGAACATGATCTGTAGACTAACCTTGAACCAAGAGTTCTGCTTGTCTCACACACTTGATTTGTGCACCACCGAGTTTGGAACTAATCTTTTCTTTACTGTTACCAAATAAAGAATACTATTCTTTTCTTTCTTTTTTCTAGGTTGGACTTGAACTCAGAAAAACCCTGACTCTCTCTCTCTCTTGGGATTTAAGATTGATATTCTCATGGATAAACTCAAAGCTTTTCAGAGCCAGTATTCTCAAGATCTCTATCCAAAGTTACTGTAATACCATGGCATGATTTGGACCATAACCCTCTGTTTTCTAGCCCATGATCTGGATCTGTGATTTTTCTCCCATTTATCGATGTTAGTTCACAATATATGTATTTTTGTTGACAACTGACAGCAGCCATCTCCGTCCATCTCTTGGCAATTTGAATCAGAATCATATCTTTTTTTGTCCAAATGAAAAAAAACTGCAGCATTAAAAG
>NW_021610303.1:0-1073 GCF_004785775.1 Grammomys surdaster | reverse complement strand
CTATTGGCAGGAGCTTATGGTCACACAGAAACTAGAACTGAAAGGTGAAACCAAAGATCTTTTTGTAAGATCCCAGAAGTTCCTCAGTGAACCCTGTGGGATGCCTGTTGTGGAAAACAGCTATCAGGGAATGGAACCAGCACAAGACAAAGTTGACAGTTTCTTTTATACAGCACAAGTGGATTATAGTTTGCAAACCTGAAAAGAGCTGGACATCAATAAAGTCAATGCAGGAATTGAAATTTTTGCAGTTGGATTTTTGGCTTCATTTGAAGGAATATCATCACTGTGAAGTTTTGAAATGTTTATATATTCTCTATGATGTTGTACATATGTGATCTGATGTTAAGCTTTTATTTGATGCTGGAATGAATTTTAGAGAGTTCAGGAAGAGGAAAGGACATTTAGGATTCTGAGATTTATTGAGTCTGGACTAGACTATGGATATTTTGGCATTGGATAGTTTCTAAGGTCCTTTGGCTTGATATAGCTCCCATAATCTCTCTCTCTCTCTTTTATTTTCTTTCTTTCTTTCTTTTTTTTTTTTTTAAAGAGACAAGTTAGTGCCAGGGAAGGGTTGTGATTGTTCACTATGCTTAGCCTACATGAATTTAGCACTAATCAGATATGTGGCCTTACTGAGGATGGGGTCGCTTTGTCATAGGAATTGTGTCACAATGGAGGATTCATGAAAATCTCAGATCAGGCCACCTTGGTTAAAACCATCCTCCTGGCAGCCCGTGGAAGAGAATAACCTGCCTTCCTTGGCACCTTTAGTCCTAGGTCATCCTGATTGGTGTCCGAATTTCTGCCATTGTTAATAGAAGGAATCTTTAATTTGTAAGTCAGTCCAAAATGACTGTCATCCTCACTAAGTGTTGTCTTACTCATGGGGTCTCTTCACTGTCATGAATCATTAAGAAACATAGAAAGGGGGTACCAGAGACTGGGTTTTCATTGTGATAGTTCTATCCATGTTTTTGTTAGTAGGAAATTCGATTCAGGCTGTTTGGATGCTTTAAATGGAGCTTAATATGCTGAAGTATTAGCAGCAGGGCAGAGAGTGGTGCTAA
>NW_021610302.1:0-1041 GCF_004785775.1 Grammomys surdaster | reverse complement strand
TTAAATCAATTCCTTTACAAATCAAGTGGTCTCCTTATCAATTTTCTCTTTTTTATGAATGTTCAATACAAATATCTCCATGTTCATAAATTTCTTTGATTTCTCTTCTGTTTGATTATAGCTTATCATTGGCTTTTTAATTTTTCTTCTAGTTTTCGCTATTTTTCCTGAATTTTTCAATAGTTTTTTCACATTGTTTTGAATTTTATGAATTTTTTGCCATGTAAATGATCCATTTACTCAGGAAAAACTGTTTTAAATCACATTCCTTTACAAATAAAATGGTCTCCTTATCAATTTTCTATTTTTTATGAATGTTCAATACAAATATCTCCATGTTCATAACTTTCTTTGATTTCTCTTCTGTTTGATTATAGTTTATCATTGGCTTTTTAATTTTTCTT
Organism: Grammomys surdaster; assembly: GCF_004785775.1. NCBI lineage: Eukaryota > Metazoa > Chordata > Mammalia > Rodentia > Muridae > Grammomys > Grammomys surdaster. The sequence goes on along the minus strand of NW_021610302.1, from coordinate 637 downwards.
CAAGTTTTCAATATTTTTCCTGAATTTTTCTCTAGCTTTTTCACAGTGTTTTAAATTATATGAATTTTTTGCCATGTAAATGTTCAATTTTATCAGGAAAAACTGTTTTAAGTCTCATTCCTTTACATATCATATGGTCTCCTTATCAATTTTCTATCTTTTCTGAATTTTAAGTCAAAATTTCTCATTTTTCATAAATTTCTTTGATATCTCTTTTGATTGATTTTTCCACAGTGTTTTCAGTTCTATAAATTTTTCCATGTAAATGATCCATTTCATCAGGAAAAACTGTTTTAAATCACATTCCATTACAAATAAAATCGTCTCTTTATAAATTTTTTATTTTTTATGAATATTCAATACAAATATCTCCTTGTGCATAACTTTCTTTGATTTCTCTTCCGTTTGATTATCGTTTATCATTGGCTTTTTAATTTTTCTTCAGGTTTTCACTATTTTTCCTGAATTTTTCAATAGCTTTTTCACAGTGTTTTCAATTTTATGAATTTTTGCCAAGCAAATCTTCAATTTTATTACGAAAAAATGTTTTAAGTCACATTCCTTTACAAATCAAATGGTCTCCTTATAAATTTTCTATCTTTTCTGAATTTTAAATCAAAATTTCTCCTTTTTCATA
>NW_021610301.1:0-1559 GCF_004785775.1 Grammomys surdaster | reverse complement strand
TCCTGTGTTTGGGTGCAGGCAAGTTGGGGAGCAGTGTGGAGGCCTCACTTTTGACCTCACTGATCTATATGGGGTATGATGTCAGGGGCATGCCCCAGAGAGGGTGCACAGCACAGCTGATCTTGGCCCAGTAGCAGATAGAAGCTAGGCTGTTTACCTGTTTGGGTTACAGGTCCTGGAAGAGGGTGTGCCCTGCCCTGTGAGCTCCCGGGTGAGTGTTAGCTTACCTTCCTCCCCTTCCTTGGAAAATTGAGGCTGGAACGTTTGCTGACCTGAAGAGGAAATCTGTGCATTCCCAAGCCCTGCTCCTCCATCCATTGGAAACCACAGCCATGTCAGGCTTGTGTGAAGTTGGAGGCAGGCAGCGCAAGAGGTGTGAGCTCAGAGCCATGGAGCTGAGACTAGGGCACATCTTCCTGTTACGTCCAGTTCTTCAGGCGTTCCAGAAGAGCCATTGTGGCTTGGGCCTATGGTTCAGCCCTCAGTGGCCACCACAGAAGATGCTGAGTGAGATCCTGTTTTAAGCAAACATAGTCTTTTCGTAAAAGAATTTCCTCAGAGCTTACAATGGTTGTGCATGCCTGGCCAGGCTAGAAGGGCAGTGTGGGCTTTTATCTTCTCTTTCTGCTTTATCCCACGGACTGTGTGGTTCTATTTGCCTGGGCCAGAAGCTGACAGCTCCAGCTCTGGGCAGCAGCCATTCAAACTGTTCTTAACTCTAGGCAGAGAAATGAAGGTCTGCAATGTCACCTGTGCTCGGGTTTCCAAAGTTTCCAGCAGCTTCTGTGAAGAGAAGCATCCAGAGACATGGGCTGTAACCAGCAATGCTGGGCCACTGGTTATGACATTCATGCAAAACCTTGAGGTTGATTGCTACCCAGACCTGGAAATGTTGGACAGAGGAAGAACAGGGGTCCCTTGGGTCCGTCAGCACAGTCTTTGACTGTGTGGTCATCTGTGTGAGATGGGAATGTCACTCCTTCAAGTACTCCAGGACTCTCAGCATGTCACCTCTCTTAGGGAGAAGAAACCAGCATACTGCTCCCACCCCAGAGGCTGCTGTAGACTTAAGAGTCCCAAGCAACACTTTTCCAAGCCTTTCCCAGCACTGTGACTGCCCTTGCTACTCTTCCCTCATGAGGCGTCCCCCTCGGACCCCTCCCCAAATTTTTTTGGTTTTGTTTTTGTTTTGTTTTACAATAGAACGACACCCTTGACACCTGTCCAAAATATCACAGCATTGCCCAGACAATAAAAGCTTCAGAGGAGAAAGGGATATGTTATGAATAGGTAGTCCTGAGGGGAGGCAGACAGCAAAGTCACTGAAAGGGTCACGCCTTTGGAATTCTATTGACAAAGGCCCAGCAGCGTAGCCTGTTTTTATGTTTTCTGTTCATATTATGTCACTTCAATCACCCACCATCACCCACCCATCGATCCGTATACCATTCACAAAAGTGATATTCTGAATTCCAAAGAAACTACCTGGAACTTTCAGTTTGCTTTTCCTTAGTGGTAGGTGGTCTGATTCTGTGGTGCTCTGTTGGCTCCTGAGGTCA
>NW_021610300.1:0-1054 GCF_004785775.1 Grammomys surdaster | reverse complement strand
TATTTGTTTAAAAACCAATTCTGTCAATATCTTTATTTAAAAACCAATTCTCTCAATATCTTTATTTAAAATCCAATTGTGTCAATATCGTTATTTAATAATCAATTTTGAAATAACCAATTCTGTCAATATCTTTATTTAATAAACAGTTCTCTCAATATCTTTATTTAAAAACCAATTCTGTCAATATCTTTATTTAAAAACCAATACTGTCAAAGTCTTTATTTAATAACCAATTCTGTCAATATCTTTATTTAAAAACCCATTCTGTCAATATCTTTATTTAGAAAGCAATTCTGTCAATATCGTTATTTAATAATCAATTTTGTAATAACCAATTCTGTCAATATCTTTATTTAATAAACAGTTCTCTCAATATCTATATTTAAAAACCAATTCTGTCAATATCTATTTAGTAATCAATTCTGTAATAACCACTTCTGTCAATATCTTTATTTAATAACCAATTCTGTCAATGTCTTTGTTTAATAATCAATCTGTTATAAGCAGTTCTGTCAATGTTTTTATTTTAAAACAAATTCTGTAAATATCTTTATATAATAATCAATTTTGTAATAACCAATTCTTTCAATATCTTTATTTAAAACCAATTCTTTCAATATCTTCATTTAGAAACCAATTCTGTCAATATCGTTATTTAATAATCAATTTTGTAATAACCAATTCTGTCAATATCTATTTAATAATCAATTCTACAATAACCACTTCTGTCAATATCTTTATTTAATAAACTTTTCTGTCAATATCTTTATCTAATAATCAATTTTGTAATAAGCAGTTCTGTCAATGTCTTTGTTTAACAACCAATTCTGTCAATAACTTTATTTATTAACCATTTATGTCTATATCTTTATTTAACAACCAATTCTTTCAATAGCTTAATTTAATAACCAATTCTGTCAATATATTTATTTAAAAACCAATTCTGTCTACATTTTTATTTAAAAACCCGTTTGCCAATATCTTTATTTAATAAACAATTCTGTCTCTCAATATCTTTATTTAATAACCAATTCTGTCAATGTCTTTATTT
>NW_021610299.1:0-1056 GCF_004785775.1 Grammomys surdaster | reverse complement strand
GTGAACCACAGTGTTTGGAACTAATCTTTTGTTTACCCTTACCAAATAGTCAAAAATATTCTTTTCTTTCTTTGTTCTATGTTGGCTTTGAACTCAGAAAAACTCTGCCTCTCTCTCTCTCTTGGTATTTAAGATTGATACTCTCATGGATAAACACAAAGATTTTCAGAGGCAGTATTCTCAAGATCTCTCTCCAAACTTACTGTAATACCATTTCATGATATGGACCAAAACCCTCTGTTTTCTAGCCCATGATCTGGATCTGTGATTTTTCTCCCATTTATCGATTTTAGTTCACAACATATGTATTCATGTTGACAACTGACAGCAGCCATCTCCGTCCATCTCTTGGCAATTTGAATCATAATCATATGTTTTTTTGTCCAAATTAAAAATAAATAACTGTAGCATTAAAAGGCCTACATAATATAAACCATGCCTTTCTCAACTGAAAATCTACAAGGAGAATCCCTAGCTGGGGAGTATATTCCCCTCTGGTCAATTCTCAGTTACTTCCATTTAGTATATGTGGTTACATGATTTAACTCCATTCTACTTCCTGATACCCTGTTGTGAACACTATATTTGAACCCCTCCATTTTGGAATGTCTGTTTCCCATTTTACTCTACCTCTTCAAATGTTACCCTTGAGAGTGAACAACAGAAAAAGTCTAATTTAGGTCTCTTTGAGGCTCCCTTTATAAATTTTATTAATTTACATCTCTTTAAATTACCCTCCATAATACTCTGAAGACAAGCGCACATAGAAGCCCCATTCTTCACCAAAATAACAAAAGATATTTTCTAAGTCTCACATTAATACTCCTCTCATATAAAATTTACAGTGCTAAGATTTCTCATTTAAAATCAGTCTTAGCACCACTCTCTGCCCTGCTGCTAATACTTCAGCATATTAAGCTCCATTTAAAGCTTCCAAACAGCCAGAATCGAATTTCCAACAAAAACAACAACATGGACACACCTATCACAATGATAACCCAGTCTCTGGTACCCACTTCTATATTAGTTAAGGATTCATCACAGAGAAGAGACCCC
>NW_021610298.1:0-1023 GCF_004785775.1 Grammomys surdaster | reverse complement strand
AAGAAGGGTGTCTTAAAAACTGGTTCTCTGTATATATAATGTAATATGTATATATGTGTATATATATATGTATATATGTATATATATGTATATATAATGTAATATTATGTAATATATAATATATAATGTAACATTATATATTACATATACTACATATATATTCTATACATATACATATACAACATATATATTACATAATATATATTACATAATATATAATGTGATATTATGTAATATATATAAATATATATTGTAAATATATGTCATATGTATTATACATTTAATTAATATGTGTAATATGTACTCATACATTTCACTCACATTTATTGATAAGAGATTTTTCATATAATACATAATGTTTGCAGTTTTATAGATTATATATTATACTCTGAATAATATTTTGCATATATATATACATATATGAAACAACGTACATGCTTATCAGTTTGGCTTAGGTGGGTGGCATCCTTTGTTATCGCTTTTGAACATCTAATCAATGAAACGTGATATCCAAGAATAGCGCGTTTTTTCAAGCACACATCAGAATACATGTGTAATATAAAATACTGTATCATAAGAATACACGTGTTATATGAAATATTCTAACGTCAGAATGTTCGTTTCTTCGTTTTTTTTCACCCAAATTTAGGACATTAACTTCTAAATGTGGTTTAAAATTATATTTAAATAATGTTAAATAATCTTAATTTTATATTGCACAGTACGTTCTAAATGCATTTCTAAATAATTTAAAAATTATTTTTAAATAATTTTAAATTGAATTAAATAATTTTAAATAATTTCTATGTCAATGTCTGCTATGACGCATAAAATCATAAACAATCATCTTATTTTTTAACTTTTCACATTGTTCTTTCATCAGATAGAAGATCTGAAGAAGTAAAATTTCACGTTCAGTGCTAATATATTCCTGACTCCCATAATATCAACTGATTATACTTTAGCAACTATATATTATATATTATACTCTAAGGAAATAATATTTCACACACACACACACAT
>NW_021610297.1:0-1103 GCF_004785775.1 Grammomys surdaster | reverse complement strand
GTTTGGGTGTTTGGGTGTTTGGGTGTTTGTTTTGGGGTGTTTGTTTGAGTGTTTGGGTGTTTCTGTGTTTGGGTGTTGGGTGTTTGGGTGTTTGGGTGTTTGAGTGTTTGGGTTTGGGGTTTGGGTTTGTGGTTTGGTTTGGGTTTGGGTTTTGTGATTTTTGGGTTTTTGGGTTTTTGGGGTTTTTGGGGTTTTGGGGTTTTGGGGTTTTGGAGTTTTGGGGTTTGGGGGTTTTTTGGGTTTTGGGTTTTTAGGTTTTGGGTTTTTTGGGCTTTTTGGTTTGGGGGTACTTTTTGGGTGTTTTTTGGATGTTTTGTGGTTTTGGGGTTTTTGGGTTTTGGGTTTTTGGGTTTTTGGGGTTTTGGCTTTTGGGGGTTTGGGGTTTTTGGGTTTTGGGGTGTTTAGGTTTTGGGGGTTTTGTGTTTTGGCATTTTGGGGTTTTTTTGGGTTTTTGGGTGTTTTGGGGGTGTTTTTGGATTTTTGGGTTTGGGTTTGGGTTTGGGGGTTTGGGTGTCTGGGTGTTTGGGTTTGGGTGTTTGGATGTTGTTTGGGTTTGGGTTTGGGTTTGGGTTTGGGTTTGGGTTTGGGTTTGGGTTGTTTTTGGGTTTGTTTGGGTTTGGGTGTTTGGGGGTTTGTGTGCTTGGGTTTGGGTGTTTGTGTTTTGTTTGGGTTTGGGTTTGGGTTTGGTTTTGGGAGTTTGGGGGTTTGGGGGTTTAGGTTTGGGTGTTTGGGTTTGGGTGTTTGGATGTTGTTTGGTTTTGGGTTTGGGTTTGGGTTTGGGTTTGGGTTTTTGTGTTTGGGTTTTTGTGTTTGGGTTTGGGTTTGGGTTTTTGGGTTTGGGTTTGAGGGTTTCAGGGTTTGGGGTTTTGAGGGTTTAGGTTTGGGGTTTTGTGTTTTGTTTGGGTTTGGGTTTTGGTTTGGGAGTTTGGGGGTTTGGGGGTTTGGGGATTTGGGTTTGGATGTTTGGGTTTGGGTGTTTGTGTGTTGGGTGTTGGGTTTGGGTTTGGGTATGGGTTTGGGTTTGGGTTTGGGTTTGGGATTGTGTTTGGGTTTGGCTTTGGCTTTGGCTTTGGCTTTGGCTTTGGCTTTGGCTTTGGCTTTGG
>NW_021610296.1:0-1188 GCF_004785775.1 Grammomys surdaster | reverse complement strand
TTTTTTTTTCACTTGTTTCTATGGCTCATCATTTCCTCATTTGTGATGCATTTGTGTATAACCACAGTACTGCATAAGGTAACAGTGATGTTATTGTCATACTTTACAGTGTCCACCTTCTAGCTCTGGTTCTAATACATATTCATACAAGCTTTTAGTTTAACTCAGCTGAACAATATTTTGTTAGAACTTTAGTGTCTTCATAGAAACAAATCTGAATGATTTCATCATTGTATTCTCTTTGCATTTGTATTAACTTCTAATAATCTTACTTAAGAAATCATGTACCTTCTTAGTAAGTATCTTGTGATGGTGCTGGAGGATCCTGGATTTCATGTTTTTCAGAGGAAGCTGACATAGATTCTTCTTCCTGGGCTTCCAGGATCCTAGGGATTGCTTTCTTTTTCTTTTTTTTTTTCTTTTTTCTTTTTCTTTTTTTTAAAGATTTATTTATTTATTATTTATGAATACACTGTAGCTGTCTTCAGACACACCAGAAGAGGGCATCAGATCTCATTACAGATGGTTGTGAGCCACCATGTGGTTGCTGGGATTTGAACTCAGGACCTCTGGAAGTGCAGTCAGTGCTCTTAACCACTGAGCCATCTCTCCAGCCCTAGGGATTGCTTTCTATTGGTGGCGTAAGATGTGGTTTAGTTTGGTGTCTACCACCTGAGAATTAATGCTGTTCATTCCTGCTTCTAACCTGTCTGGACCATGCTCTGCTTCTTCTCCTTTGACAAATAGTTCTAGTTCATTAAAGATTGCATTTCTGTTTGTCCAGATGTCTTGACACAAAATTATCTACTTGCTGCCCCAACTTCTCATGAGCTGGCTTGGTACATTGGCCAGGCAGTTTTGGCAAAACATTTAAAACACGTCACAGCTCTTCATTTGTTGCACAGTGTGCCGTAAGCTAAGGCTTTTATTTCTTTCCTTAACTCAGATTAATTATTAATCACCAATATGTTTAAAGTATTCACATATGCAGATTCAATTAGCTTGTGAGATTTTTTTTTCTTTGCATAAGCATAAATAGGAAAGAATAGTACTCACCATAATGGAAAACCAGAATCCCTGGCATTAGAAAGGAGTCCAAGGTTCAGTTCAGAACTCTGTGCTTTATGGACACACTTCCCCTCCACCCAGCCCCCAGCTCTGGGCTTGTGTTTCTGAACTCTCACCTTG
>NW_021610295.1:0-1089 GCF_004785775.1 Grammomys surdaster | reverse complement strand
TTTATGAACTTTATTACTGATAGAGGCCTTATATAAAAATACATAATATTATATGCCTGTGTGTGTGTGTATGTATATTTATATATAGTATATGTATATGTATGCTTTATAGACAAATTACAAAGAACTCAAGAAACAAGATCTTGAAAAAAATCACTTAAAAAATGGGTTTCAGATACAGAGACTTTTCAACAAAGGAATCTCAAATGGGTCAGGGACACTTAAAGAAATTTTCAACAACCTTAACACAGAAAAAAATAAATCAATAAAAACTACTTTGATATTCAATCTTACACACGTCAGAATGGTTAAGATCAATAATATATGTGGCAGCTCATGCTGGCAAGGATCTGGATAACGGAAACATCCCTTCATTGCTTGAATGAGTGAAAACTAATACAGCCACGATGGAAAACAATATCATGTTTCCTCAGAAAAGTAGGAGTTCATTTATTTGAAGAACCAGCTGGCCAGGAGGTGGTGGTGCATGCCTTTGATCCCAGCACTTGGGAGACAGAGGCAGGCGGATTACTGAGTTCGAGGCCAGCCTGGTCTACATAGTGAGTTCCAGGACAGCCAGGGCTACACAGAGAAACCCTGTCTTGAAAAACCAAAAAAAAAAAAAAAAAACCAAAGAACAACCAGCTGCTGTAGCAATCTTGGGCGTATATCCAATAAGAGCACCACCCTATTATAAAGACACATGCTCAGTTATGTTCATAGCAACTTTATTCATACTAGTAAGAAAGTGAGACAACCTAGATTACCCTGTACTAAAGAACGGATACAAAATTCTGTACATTAACACATTTGAACTTTACTCAGCTGTTAAAACTTGACATCATGGGACTTCTGGTCTGGGCCCAAGCATGGAGCAGATCCCAGGCTGCAGCTCTGCACCCAACCTCACAAAACTCGTAAGTGGGGCTACCAGGAGCTCTAACTCAGGGAGTATCTCAGGTAAAAATGAATCACCTGTGGTATCTGCTGTTAGAAGTTCTAATCCTGATGCTGGTCTCTGGATTTATGCTACTCAGACCTTGACAGGCCATTGACAAGGACATCAAACAGCTAGAGATTGACATCACT
>NW_021610294.1:0-1432 GCF_004785775.1 Grammomys surdaster | reverse complement strand
CACAGTTCTTCAGGAGAGCTGGAGGCAATGTAACCACAGCCAAGCCGATTTTCCTGTTATTTTCTATATAGTAAGTATAATTAGGTATAAAGGAACAGTAATCTGCAAAACAGTTATCATGTTTATAAGACAGAACAACCAGATCACATTCTTACCCACCCTCTACCTCTACTTGGGTTTTCAAAGTTCAGTTTGATTTTATACTTCAGCTTTTCTTTTTTTCTTTTTTAAATTTTTTTCCAGACAGTTTCTTCGTGTAGCCCTTGTTATTCTAGCACTTGGTCTGTAGAACCAGGCTGACCACAAACTGACAGAGATCTGCCTTCTGTGCACTGGTATTAAAGGTATGCTCCACACCTGATTATACTTTCTTAGGTTTCAAGTCTCAATATAAATACCCTGAGTAAAGCAGAAGATTAAACACGAAAAAAAAAAAGAATTTTCATTACAAATTTCTCCTTATTTGTAATTTTTTTTTGATTTGTCATCCGTTTAATTACATTTTTCTATTCGTTTTGTAATTTTTTTGTCAAGTCTATCCCTTTTTTCTTAATTTCTTGTGCCCTTCTCCCCAGTCTTGAGCAGGCCTGAAAACATTGTATAACACTGCAGACCAAAACAATAGGACTCAGATGTTAATAACCTTGGCTGACCCAGGACCTGCTACAGTTGCGGAGATGAATAGACTGCCTGCTGAGCTTTCCTGGAGACACCTTTAGCCAGTGATTAAGGATGCATTCCCCTCACCCACTCTGTCCTGAAGCAAAGGGGTTGGGTGGTGGAGGTGGGGCTTCCCCTTTCAATTGAAAGAGGAACATTAAAGCATCCAGCCTTGATCAGATACCTTTGTACCGGGTTCATCTCTTCCCGCCCTCCTGTCCCTTCTTCCATTCCCAGCCTCTCTTTCAGGTGTACCCGGTGGACTGTGGCCGCTGGCCCACAACAGAATGTAATGCAATGTGGGGCCTGAACATGAGACACCAGCTGAGGAACGCTGTCTTGGGTAGAGCTCTACGGAAAACAGAACAAGGAGAAGGGTATCCTGGACACTCGTTAAGCAACGAACAGCACTGATGGTAGCTAGCCATGGCTGTGTTTGCGGGAAGTGTGGTTAAGGGGATAGGGTCTAAGTGAACAGGTGTTGACCGGGTGCCGACTTTGCCCAGGAGGTGACAGCGAATTGTAGGTCGGGAGAATTCTAAACAGGCATTGCCCGCAGTCTAAGAGCTGCTTCAGGTGAGAGGAACAGGGTAAGAAGGAATTAGAAAACTAAGAAAACAGGGCACAGAGGAAGGCTATCAACAGCCGCCCGCTACATCTCCTAAAGAAGAAGATGAAGAGTTAGATCTTGAATATGAGACAGAGAAAGGGTTTCAGAAAAGCAGTTGTCCTCTCTCTGAGCTGTGTCAGCAAAAAGGAATGACAAGGCTCT
>NW_021610293.1:0-1055 GCF_004785775.1 Grammomys surdaster | reverse complement strand
CTTTCATTAGTGCTCAATTTAAAGCCTTCTGCGCACGCTGGGAAATAGCCCATCATACAGGAATCCCCTACAACCCTCAGGGCCAAGGAATAATAGGAAGAACACACCAGACCCTGAAAGCCCAACTCCTGAGACAACAAACCACCACCTATCCCCCTAATGTACAATTGATGATGGCTCTGGTTACCCTAAACATATTCAACATCTACAAAACCTCCAGATACCCCCCTATTTTCCTCCATTTGCACACACCAAAGCTAGCTCCCCCTATGCTGATACGAAGGCGAGACCCTTTGGATGGAATTTGGAAGGGATCAGAACCCCTCCTTACAACCCGGAGGGGTTTTGCTTGCGTCTTCCCACAGGACCAACCCAAGACTATCTGGGTCCCTGCCAGAAATTTCCGACACCACCCCGCCAACCAAGAAGATGGCCCGCCTCTCACTGATGGACCAAAATCCAAGGAAGAGGAGGAGAAGGCAGAGGAAACACCAAGCCCAGAGGAGCAACAGGATCTTCTGTGAGGACATTTGTGACCTAATGACAACTGCCCAGGCCATGTGCCCTCCACAAGCCCCCATCTCCTCCATTCTCTTGGCAGTTTCGTCATCCTTCACGCTAACTCTACTACTGCCCAGCCGCTCCCTAGCCTTCCCAACACCTACCATTGGAGATTCTATGCCACGGAAACCTATTACTGACACAACAAGGTTATAGGAACCCAAGACTGCCCACTTGAAGGATGTCGAACCAGAATTGAGATCCCCCTACACCCTGAATCCATCTCCACTACTCCCAGCCCTTTTCTTCGCTTCCCTTACCGAAACACAGGTGAATGTCTCCAGGAGGTCTCCACATATGGAGGTTGCAGATATTGGAGCTGCAGGATGGAGTCCACCAGCCGTGGTGACACCATGCTCACCAACCTTAAAACTCACTTTCAGCTTTCCATCAGTGATCCCTGGAACGAACGTTGGTGAACTGGAGTCATGGGTAAAATTTACCCCAATGGCTATGCCAGATACCCAGTGGCTGACCTACATGTCTCCCATGAA
>NW_021610292.1:0-1100 GCF_004785775.1 Grammomys surdaster | reverse complement strand
TCCAGAGATAACGGCAAGTACAACAGAGCTGAAAACACCTAAATCATGTTACATGTGTCATCTCACATAAAAAGTGTGTTTGGTTTAAAGCAGAAACACTTGTACCATCCGGCCATGTATCTTTCATTGTTACATATGGAATGTCCAAGTAAGTTGCTCGATTCCAGCAGAAAAGCATTATAGAACGTACTGAACAAACCTACTGTAAAGGTACCCGAAATGCAGCACATTCTTACTTCCAGACCTATACGCAAGTACAACACAGCTGAAAACACCTAAATCATGTTCCCTGTGACATTTTAGTTAAGAAGTGTGTTTGGTTTAAAGCAGAAACACTTGTACCTTCCGGCCATGTGCCTTTCATAGTTTTATATGGATTGTCCAAGTAAGTTGCTAGATTCCAGCAGAAAAGCATTATAGAAGGTACTGAACAAACCTCCTGTAGAGATATGCGAAATGCAGCACATTCTTACTTCCAGAGATAAAGAGTCGTACATCACAGCTGAAAATACCTAAATCATGTTACATGTGTCATTTCAAATAGAAAGTGTGTTTGTTTTATAGCAGAAACTCTTGTACCATCCGGCCATGTATCTTTCATTGTTACATATGGAATGTCCAAGTAAGTTGCTCGATTCCAGCAGAAAAGCCTTAAGAACGTACTGAACAAACCTCCTGTAGAGATACGCGAAATGCAGCACATACTTACTTCCAGAGATATAGAGAAATACAACAGAGCTGAAAACACCTAAATCATTTTCCATGTGTCATTTCACATAGAAAGTGTTTTTGGTTTAAAGCAGAAACACTTGTACCATCCGGCCATGTATCTTTAATTGTTTCATATGGAATGTCCAAGTAAGTTGTTAGTTTCCAGCAGAAAAACATTGTAGAACGAACTGAACAATCCTACTGTAAAGATCCACAAAATGCAGCACATTCTTACTTCCAGACCTATAGGCAAGTACATCACAGTTGAAAAAACCTAAATCATGTTACATGTGTCATCTCACATAAAAAGTGTGTTTGGTTTAAAGCAGAGACACTTGTACCATCCGGCCATGTATCTTTCATTGTTACATATGGAATGTCCAAGTAAG
>NW_021610291.1:0-1193 GCF_004785775.1 Grammomys surdaster | reverse complement strand
AAAAATAGAATATTGATAAGGATACCATTTGATTTATAAAGGAATGTGATTTAAAACAGTTTTTCCAGATAAAATTGAACATTTACTTGGCAAAAATTTCATAATATTTTAAACACCGTGTAAAAAGCTAGTGAAAAATTCAGGAAAACTAGTGAAAACTTGAAGAAAAATTAAAAAGCTAATAATAAACTATAATCAAACGGAAGAAAAACCAAAGAAAGTTATGAACAAGGAGAAATTTGCTTTTAAAATTCTTAAAAATTAGAAAATTGATAAGCAGAACTTTTGATTTGTAAAGGAGTGCGATTTAAAATAGTCTTTCCTGATAAAATTGAACATTTACTTGGCAAAAAATTCATAAAACTTAAAACACTGTGGAAAATCAAACAAAAGATATATCAAAGAAATTTATGAAAAAGGAGAAATTTTGATTTAAAATTCAGAAAAGACAGTAAATTGATAAGGAGACCGTTTGATTTGTAAATGAATGTGATTTAAAACAGTTTTCCACCTAAAATTGAACATTTACTTGGCAAAAAATTCATAAAATTGAAAACACTGGAGAAAGCTAGTGAAAAATTCATGAAAACTAGTGAAAACTTGAATAAAACTTAAAAAGCTAATAATAAACTATAATCTAATGGAAGAGAAATCAAAAAAGTACTGAACAAGGAGACATTTGTATTGAACATTCATAAAAAATACAAAATTGATAAGGATACCAATTGATTTGTAAAGGAATGTGATTTAAAACAGTTTTTCCAGATAAAATTGAACATTTACTTGGCAAAAATTCATAAAATTGAAAACACTGTGAAAAAATCAAACAAAACATATATCTAAGAAATTTATCCAAAAGGAGAAATTTTAATTTAAAATTCATAACAAATAGAAAATAGATAAAGAGACCATTTGATTTGAAAAGGAATGTGATTTAAAACAGTTTTTTCTGCTAAAATTGAACATTTACTTGTCAACAAATTCATAAAATTGTTAACACTGTGTAGAAAGCTAGTGAAAAATTCAGGAAAACTAGTGAAAACTTGAAGAAAAATTAAAAAGCTAATAATAAACTATAATCTAATGGAAGAGAAATCGAAGAAAGTAATGAACAAGGAGAAATTTGTATTGAACATTCATAAAAGATAGAAAATTGATAAGGAGACCCTTTGATTTGTAAAGGAATGTGATTT
>NW_021610290.1:0-1387 GCF_004785775.1 Grammomys surdaster | reverse complement strand
TACCATATGAAACAATTAAATATACATACTTCCAGAGCTAAAGGCAAATACAATACAGCTGCAAAGACTTAAACTACGTTATATGTGACATCTTAATTAGGACTTGTGTTTGCTTTAAAGCATAAACAATTTTAATTATCTGGCCATGTATGTTTCATTGTTTCATATGGCGTGTCCAAGAAAGTTGCTAGATTCCAGCAGAAAAGCACTATACAACTTATTGTACAAACGTAGTGTAAAGTTACGTGCATTGCAATGCATTCGTACTTCCATAGCTCAAGGCAAGTACAATACAGCTGATACACATTGAAATCATGTTACATGTGACATTTCAGTTAGGACATGTGTTTGGTTTAAACCATAAACACTTGTACCATCCGGCCATGTATATATAATAGTTTCATATGGCATGTCCAAGAAAGTTGCTAGATTCCAGCAGAAATGCACTATACAACGTATTCAACAAACTTAATCTAAAATGCATTGCAATGCAGTCGTACTTACAGAGCGAAAGGGAAGTACAATACAGCTGAAAAGACTTAAACAATGTTACATGTGACTTTTCAGTTAGGACTTGTGTTTTCTTTAAAGCATATACTCTTGTACCATCCGTTCAATTATACTACATTGATGCATATGGCATGTCCAAGTAAGTTGCTAGATTCCAACAGAAAAGCACTGTACAAGGTATTGAACAAACTTCCAGTAAAGATAAGGGCACTGCAAAGCATTCATACTTCCAGAGCTAAAGTCAAGTACAACACCCCTGAAAACACTCTAATCATGGAACATGAAACATTTTGTGTAGGACGTTTGCTTGCTTTAAAGCATAAATCTTGTACCATCCGGTCTCGTGTACCTGATTCTTTCATATGGCATGTCCAAGTAAGTTGCTAGATTCCAGCAGAAAAGCACAATACAAGAAATTAAACAAAACTACTCTAAAATGCATTACTATGCAGTCGTACTGAAAGAGGAAAATTCAAGTATAATACAGCTGAAAAGACTTAAACCATGTTACATGTGACATTTCAGTTAGGACTTGTGATTGCTTTAAATCATATACACTTGTACCATCCATTCATGTATACTACATTGATTCATATGGCATGTCCAAGTAAGTTGCTAGATTCCAGCAGAAAAGCACAATACAACAAATTAAACCAAACTACTCTAAAATGCATTGCAATGCATTCATACTTCCAGAGCTAAAGGCAAGTACAATACAGCTGCAAAGACTTAAACTACGTTATGTGTGACACTTCAATTAGGACTTGTGTTTGCTTTAAAGGATAAACACTTTTACCGTCTGGCCATGTATGTTTCATTGTTTCATATGACATATCCAAATAAGTTGATAGATTCCAGCAGAAAAGCACTATACAAC
>NW_021610289.1:0-1082 GCF_004785775.1 Grammomys surdaster | reverse complement strand
CTTGTATCTTTCATTGTTTGATATGGAATGTCTAAGTAAGTTGCTAGATTCCAGCAGAAAAGCACTATAGAACGTATTGAACAAACATAATGTAAAGATACAAGCATTGCAGAGTTTTCTTACTTCCAGAGGTTAAGGCAAGTACAACACAGCTGAAAACACCTAAATCATGCTACATGTGACATTTCAGTTAGGAAGTGTGTTTGGTTTAAAGCAGAAACACTTTACCACCAAGCCATGTATCTTTCATTGTTAGATATTGAATGTCCAAGTAAGTTGCGAGATTCCAGCAGAAAAGCACTATAGAACGTATTGAACAAACCTAAAGTAAAGATACACGCATTGCAGTGTATTCTGACTTCCAGAGCTAAAGGCAAGTACAACACAGCTGAAAACACCTAAATCATGTTACATGTGACATTTAAGTTAGGAAGTGTGTTTGTTTTAAAGCAGAAACACTTTTACCACCAAGCCATGTATCTTTCATTGTTTGATATGGAATGTCCAAGTAAGTTGCTAGATTCCAGCAGAAGAGCACTATAGAACGTGTTGAACAAACCTAATATAAAGATACAGGCATTGCAGTGTATTCTTACTTCCAGAGCTAAAGGTAAGTACAACACAGCTGAAAACACCTAAATCTTGTTACATGTGACATTTCAGTTAGGAAGTGTGTCTGTTTTAAAGCAGAAACACTTTTATCAACCGGCCATGTATCTTTCATTGTTTGATATGGAATGTCCAAGTAAGTTGCTAGATTCCAGCAGAAAAGCACTATAGATCTTATTGAACAAACCTAAAGTAAAGATACATGCATTGCAGAGTATTCTTACTTCCAGAGGTAAGGGCAAGTACAACACAGCTGAAAACACCTAAATCATGTTACATGTGACATTTCAGTTAGAAAGTGTGTTTGTTTTAAAGCAGAAACACTTTTACCACCAAGCCATCTATCTTTCATTGTTTGATATGAAATGTCCAAGTAAGTTGCTAGATTCCAGCAGAAAAGCACTATAGAAAGTATTGAACAAACCTAAAGTAAGAATACACTGCAATGCGTGTATCTTTACTTTAGGTTTGTT
>NW_021610288.1:0-1360 GCF_004785775.1 Grammomys surdaster | reverse complement strand
CTGAGCACTTCCTGTGCACAGACCTCCAGCTCCTACTCAGGAGACATGATGGCATTGGCCTCCTCCAATAGCATGGCAAGGAGGTCAAGCAACTTCAGCAGCCATTCCAAGGCTAGCCCCACAGCACTACAGGTTCAAGCTGGTTACTGCGTTTCTCCATGGGCCAAATATGGTCAGATGCTGCAGGCTGTGGGGGAACAAGAGTGGGGTAGGCCTCAACTCCAAACTCAAGACAGCTGGAAGTCAGCAGTGAGGAAGGCTGTTTCCTGCCTCCACCTTCTCAAACTATTTTATAATGTGTGTTTATTTTATGAATGTGGGTGCCCTTGCATTTGGGGCATAGATGTTTACAACTGAGAAGTCCTCTTGGTGAGTTTTCTTTTATTGAGTGTGAAGTGTTCTTCCCAGTCTCTTTTGCCTACTTTTGGTTGAAAAATTGCTATTAGATATTAGACTGGTTTTTCTATTTTCACTTTTGGCCCATTTGCTTTATAACCTTTATTTTTCAGCCATCTACTCAGAAGTAATATCTGTCTTTGTTGCTCAAATGTGTTTCTTATATACAGCAGGATGATGAGTTCTGTTTATACATCCAGTCTGTGAGCTTGGGTCATTTTATTGGGGAAATTGAGTTCATTGATGTTGAGAGATATTAATGGCCAATATTTTCTAATTCCTGGTATATTTTTGGTGCTAGCATTGTAGGAATTCGGTAAAACTTAATTTTTACCTGCCCCAGAACAAATCCTGGGAGGAGCACATTCCTTAGTCTGAGGACACCTACTGGATTACCCTGCTGGATTAACATTCAGAGGAAGAAGGAATTTACATTCCTCAGACCACAGGGAAGGGAACCCATCTGTGGGTGCTGAAAGACCAGAGCATGTAGACAGACCAACCCTTGACACTTACAGACAATGGAGGTCTTTGCTACCTCCTTCCCCAAAGACTAATCAGTTTAAAAGTCTTGTTCCTCTGCCAATCATATTTTTCCAAGTCACTGTTTCTCTAGTCCACCCCTTAAATTGTAAAAGGGGTTCCTCTTGCCTGCATGCAAGAGACCCCAGTGCCCTGGATTACTATTCTCATTAAACCTCATGTTATTCTGTCCCTGTGAGTTTCTGGAGGAGTGTGTCCCCTGGTTTTGGATTTTAGGGTCCAACAGTATATGTATGTGTGATTCACTTTTGATTTTAGTGATGTGGAATCATGTATTCCTTATATTTTCTTGAGTGTAGTTAACCGCTTTGTATTAGATTTTCCTACTAGTATCTTCTGACAAGCTTGCTCTTGGACATTTTTTTTCACCCAAATAATTTCTCCTAGTATACCTAAGAGCTATCTGCAACTCATTATGTAG
>NW_021610287.1:0-1012 GCF_004785775.1 Grammomys surdaster | reverse complement strand
CTCTATATTCCACAACACACACACACACACACACACACACACACACACACACACACACAGAAAGAGAGAAAGAGAGAAAGAGAGAGAGAGAGAGAGTTGTGGAGGTAGATTTCAATGTTACAAGTTTAAAGTTTGAAATTCTCAGAATCAAAGATCTAATACTCTTCAGTATGAATTGATTCCTGTCATTCTTTGAATAATACGTGGGATTTTTTTTTTTTTTTACTAAAAGGTGTTGATAAAAGAGCCAAAGTGCCTTCAAGTAGCTAACTAAAAAAGATTTTATTTGAAAATGATGAAGAAAGAAAAATTGCTTTGAGTCCAGGACTTTGTATATCAGACAGGGAAAGTGTTCTGTAAGGCTGTGGTGGCTGCAATGTGTGGTCACATGTGTGTGGAATTCCTGCCCACGTGTCTTCAGAATTATATCCACACACAAGCTTACAGACTACTAGGGATATGTAACACCTTGAAATTTTAGGTTTTCGTTTTGGATTCTGGTTGTGTTGTGCCGAGAGCCATCCCCGGCTTGGTGGGAGGAGAAGGTGCTTCTTCTTCTCCTCTGGTCGGTTCTTCTTGAGACAGTCGAGGAGGATGGGAAGAGAGTTGGTAGTGGGTAAGACCTAGGGCTAGGCTACCGTAGCTGGCCTGCCCTCTGTTTGATTCTCTGAGGCCAGAAACTGCAGTTTCTGGCCACTATCACCTCAGCTCAGGGACAGCAGAGAATTAGGTGAAAAGGCTTAGTACTCTCTCTGCAGGTGCTGCCAGGTTCTAACTTAGGTCTGTTGGTTTGAGGTCGCAGGAAGAAAAGACACTTAAAAAAGTTATTATAGTTTATTACTAAGTGTAAGAAGGTTCCTATGAAAGCTATCTAAGAGAGAAAGTGGAAAGTTCCTAAGTGGGGAAAGGGAAAAAATTCTAACAAAGGAAAAAATTCTAAGTGGAGAGATTCTAAGCAGGGAAGAAAGGAGAGAGAGAGAGAGAGAGAGAGAGAGAGAGAGAGAGAGAGAGA
>NW_021610286.1:0-2636 GCF_004785775.1 Grammomys surdaster | reverse complement strand
CCAGGACTTCAGAGGCATGTCAGAGGAGATTACAACACCTAAGCCAGCCTGGTCTCCAAAGTAAACTCCCGACAACATGGACTACAGAAAAGAATCTGTTTCAAAGAATCTAAAATTCAGGCTTGGAGACAGCATAGGGTAAGAAATGTAGGTAGCTCTGTCTAAATCTCCAGTGCCTGTGTGAATGACCAGGTATGGTTGCATGTTCCTATAACCCCAGTATCACGGTTGAGGGGAGACAGGCAGGTTCTGATAGTTTGCTGGCCAGTTAGCCTAGCTAAAATGATGAGCCTCCCTTCCAGTGAGAGACCCTGTAGCAAGGTCGAAGGTGGAAAACAGGAGAGGTGGACACCCAAGGTGTTACCCTACTCTATACACATGTCACACACACACACACACACACACACACACACACACACACAACCTCCCCTCAAGTTACACAAGACATTCACACTTACCTGAAAGTGAGTTTTCTTTCTTCCCAGCCTGGAAGAGAGATTGGGATGGAGCTTCCAGAAGTGTGAAACCTGCCCTTTTTATGGGTCTCATTGTGTGCTCATCTCATGGGCCTGGAAGAACTGCATAACGTGGTCAGGAGTTTGAACATGTGTTTATTCTCTTTCACTTCATTCTTTGACAGACACTTGAAGCGAAGCTTGCTCCTGAAGAGTGCTTTTCACCTTCGAATCTTTTTAACAAAATCCGATCATTGGTTTTGAAGCAGAGTCAAGTGGAGTGCTTGCATCTTCTAAGAATTTTGGGTTTTAGTGTACATGTCCATATTTGCACATGTGTGTGACTATAGTATGTGTGTGCGCAGGTCTGCATGTACACATATGTACATTAGTGGAGATTGAGTCTCCTTCTTTATCACTCTTTCCCTGTTTGAGAGACCTCCTTTGAGGCAGGGTCTCTCCTGGAACTTGGAATTCATGGGTCTTTCAGCTAGGTTGGAATTCAACAAGTCACACAATCTTCCTGTCTCCATCTTGGTCAGGAGCGGGCTCACAGGCAGGGAAGGACACTGGGATTGTTCTCTGGGTGCTGAGGTCTGAACTCTGGTCCTCATGCCTGCATAGTGGGTGCTCTTAAGCATCAGACCTTCTCTTCATCCCCAGAACTCTGTTTTAGTGTTCTACATGTTTTTATTGCTTTCCACATTACGCCGATGTGAAGTCTGGCCTTCTCTCATGGGCAATTTTGATTGGAAAACTAATGGTTTCCATACTTTCACGGTTTTTGCTTGCTGTCTCAAGTGGAGGTTAGGATTTTGAGACTGAGTCAGGAGGATCATGGGTTCAAAGCCAGCCTGGGCTATATAGTGAAACCTTTTGGGGGGAGCAACAGGACTGGAGAGATACCTAAGTCAATATAGTTCTTACACAGTTCAGGGAGGAGTCTGGGTCAGTCAGAGATATGTGACTCAAAAAGCAAGGTGAAGAGCTCCTGAGGAAGGACACTCAAGGTTGACCATAGGCTTTTCCGTGCACGTGTGCACACTAGCACATGCACATGCATGTGTACACACCAACATACACATACATGTTTACAAGCCAGCACATGTACATGCATGTATACATACCAGCACATGTACATACATGTATACACACCAGCACACGTACATGCATGTGTACACACCAGCACACGTACATGCGTGTGTACACACCAGCACACGTACATGCATGTGTACACACCAGCACATGTACATACATGTATACACACCAGCACACGTACATGCGTGTGTACACACTAGCACACATACATGCATGCACTCACAAGATCCTGTAGACACAAACGAGATATTGGAGAGAGGAATGGAAGTGTAATGTTTATTCACTGTGCCTAAGTGCAGTCCCTTCTCAAGTGACCTTCTGTAAGTATGAAGCATTGTTCTCCTTCCCCCCAGCACCAGCCCCTAGTAACCTCTGATCCGTAAACTTTCTGTGTTGAGTGAGTGAATTACACCAAGCAAGCACTGAGGGTTGCTGAGGATTCTTTCCCCCGGAAATGGAAAGCACCATTTCTCTATATTGTAGATCCTAGTGTTCTGCTGTTCACAGCAGAAAGTGCACAATAAGTAAAATGAAGCACTTTTTAAAGAAGGAACAAGAGAAGTCTTACCTCATTGTTGAAGGTGACATAGTTCCAACATGCTGCCTGCATTTCTTTGCTGTGTATCTCTTATGACCGGGGTGACCTGGTTCTATCCATCTGTGTGCATGTTACTGTGTTCTTTGCTGACACAGGGCCTTACTGTCAACCACAGGCTGGCCTAAAGCAGCAGAGCTTCTACCTGTGCTTCAGAATGTCTCACCTTTTTTCTTTTTAGCTCACATCGTAACTAAACATTGAATGATGTCTGAGCCTTCTTGTCATTTTGTAGTTTTCTTTCTTTCTTTCTTTCTTTCTTTCTTTCTTTCTTTCTTTCTCTCTCTCTCTCTTTCTCTCTCTCTCTCTTTCTTTCTTTCTTCCTCTCTTTCTTTCTTTCTTTCTCTCTCTTTCTCTCTTTCTCTCTTTCTTTCTTTCTTTCTTTCTTTCTTTCTTTCTTTCTTTTTTCTTCATTCCAAAAGGGTTTATTTTCATGGTGGATGGTAGATGGATCTGGGTGTACCCTCCTCTAGTTGGTTCTTTCTTAA
>NW_021610285.1:0-1325 GCF_004785775.1 Grammomys surdaster | reverse complement strand
TCCATAATAGGACTCTGTCTCTGGAGGATGAGGAAAAGGAGGAGAAGAGAAAGCAGCTGGGTCAGAGAGATTCCAAACTGTGAGCTGGTAAGCCCAGATCTTGGAAGAAAGAGACCAGAGGATCAGAGATGAAGGCCTCAGCTACATAAGGAGTTTAAGGCTACTCTGGACTACATAATGGAACTCTTGTCTCAAAAATCAAAGAAAAAAAAAAGTAGTCACTCAAGCACTTCCCTAACCTGCTCTCAAAGTCCTTCATAATTCTACCCCAGCTTGCCTCTCCTTTCTCATTTCCTGCTTATGTTCAGTGCGATGCTTGCCTCTTTGCTGCCCCATTGCTATTCTGCTCATCTACTCCGTCTTCCCTGTCTACTGTCCTCAGAACAGCATATGCTTTTCTGGAGCCATTTGCTTTCTTCCTAAGATACATTTCTGATCTTTTCCCCAGTAAAAACTCCCTCCTTCTTAGGCATGCAGCTCCTCCCTCCCCACAATCCCAATGGTCTTCTCTTGAATATTATTAACTTTCTGTCATTTGCATTCAGTCACTGTCAAAATAGTAATCTCACATACTGTTGTAGATTGAATATTCATATAGCCCCACTTAAGTGCTGAAGCCCAGCATGATGGTGTTTGGAGACCTGGCCTTTAGGAGAAAGTCATGAGGATTAAATAAAGTCATGAAGGTGGGACACTCCACTGGCTGGATTAGTTCCATGGTAAGAAAAGACTCTCTTCACAACCATGGACTGAAGTAAGATCCTGTCAGTATGTGGAGAAATTGTAGCCATCTGCCAGGGAAAAAGAGAAACCCCAGCAGCCATGCTGGCATCCTGATCCCACAATTCTAGCTTCTAGAAATGTGAGAAAATAAATTTCTGCTATGTATGCAACTCATACATAGTCGCTTCCCCCCTCTTCTTTTTCATCTCCCATCTTCCCCGTAGGGTGAGTCACTGTCCTCGAGAGTAGGATCCTACAGACTGCAGCATCTTACACATGACTCAGTGACTCAACA
The DNA here is from genome assembly GCF_004785775.1 of Grammomys surdaster. Classification (NCBI taxonomy): domain Eukaryota; kingdom Metazoa; phylum Chordata; class Mammalia; order Rodentia; family Muridae; genus Grammomys; species Grammomys surdaster. The sequence continues at coordinate 307 of NW_021610285.1, read as the reverse complement.
CTCACAGATCAGTCTCACTCAAATCAGTGAGTGAATTCTGACCAGTAAAAGAAGAATGTTTATGGAAGAATGATTTTAAAAATAATTCAAGCTAGTCTCTGTGGTGTGTATCTGTAATCTCAGCACTTGGGAGACAGAGCAGGAGGATTGTTGCTGGCTTGAGGCCAGCCAGGACTACATAGCAAGACCTTGTCTGAAAAGAAAATGAGGATGATGATGGTGGTGATGGTGGTGGTGGTGGTGGTGATGATGATAATGATTCAGACCAGCCTTTGTGGTATAGACCTATAAATCCCAGTAGTTTCAA
>NW_021610284.1:1176-1861 GCF_004785775.1 Grammomys surdaster | reverse complement strand
TGCTAAAGGCAAGTACAATAGCAGTAAAAAGATTAAATCATGTTAGATGTGAAATTCCAGTAACGAAGTGTGTTTGGTTTATGGCAGAAACACTTGGTCATGAATCTTTCTTTGTTTCATATGGAATGTCCAAGTAATCTGCTAGATTCCAGAAGAAAAGGACGTAAGAACATATTGAACAACCCTAATGTAAAGATACTCACAATTCTGCACATTCTTACTAACAGAGCTAAAGGCAAGGACAATAGCAGTAAAAAGATTAAATCATGTTAGATGTGAAATTTCAGTAAAGAAGTGTGTTTGGTTTATGGCAGAAACACTTGGTCATGAATCTTTCTTTGTTTCATATGGAGTGTCCAAGTAATCTGCTAGATTTCAGAAGAAAAGCAGATTTGAACGTATGAACAACCCTAGTGTAAAGATACTCACAATTCTGCACATTCTTACTAGCAGAGCTAAAGGCACGTACAATAGCGGTAAAAAGATTAAATCACGTTAGATGTGAAATGCCAGTAAGGAAGTGTGTTTGGTTTACAGCAGAAACACTTGGTCATGAATCTTTCTTTGTTTCATATGGAATGTCCAAGTAATCTGCTAGATTCCAGAAGAAAAGCACATTTGAACGTATTGAACAACCCTAATGTAAAGATACTCACAATTCTGCACATTCTTACTAGCAGAGCTA
>NW_021610284.1:812-1076 GCF_004785775.1 Grammomys surdaster | reverse complement strand
GCAGAAACACTTGGTCATGAATCTTTCTTTGTTTCATATGGGATGTCGAAGTAATCTGCTAGATTCCAGAAGAAAAGCACATTTGAACTTATTGAACAACCCTACTGTAAAGATACTCACAATTCTGCACATTCTTACTAGCAGAGCTAAAGGCAAGTACAATAGCGGTAAAAAGATTAAATCATGTTAGATGTGAAATTTCAGTAAGGAAGTGTGTTTGGTTTACGGCAGAAACACTTGGTCATGAATCTTTCTTTGTTTCAT
>NW_021610284.1:388-712 GCF_004785775.1 Grammomys surdaster | reverse complement strand
TTATGGCAGAAACACTTGCTCATGAAACTTTCTTTGTTTCATATGGAATGTCCAAGTAATCTGCTAGATTCCAGAAGAAAAGCACATTAGAACGTATTGATCAACCGTAATGGAAAGATACTCACAATTCTGCACATTCTTACTAGCAGAGCTAAAGGCAAGTACAATAGCGGTAAAAAGATTGAATCATTTTAGATGTGAAATTTCAGTCAGGATGTGTGTTTGGTTCACGGCAGAAACACCTGGTCATGAATCTTTCTTTGTTTCATATGGAATATCCAAGGAATCTGCTAGATTCCAGAAGAAAAGCACATTAGAACGTAT
>NW_021610284.1:0-288 GCF_004785775.1 Grammomys surdaster | reverse complement strand
AATGTAAAGATACTCACAATTCTGCACATTCTTACTAGCAGAGCTAAGGCAAGTACAATAGCCGTAAAAAGATTAAATCATGTTAGATGTGAAATTTGAGTAAGGAAGTGTGTTTGGTTTACGGCAGAAACACTTGGTCATGAATCTTTCTTAGTTACATATGGAATGTCCAAGTAATCTGCTAGATTCCAGAAGAAAAGCACATTAGAACGTATTGAACAACCCTAATGTAAAGATACTCCAAATTCTGCACATTCTTACTAGCAGAGCTAAAGGCAAGTACAATAG
>NW_021610283.1:0-2305 GCF_004785775.1 Grammomys surdaster | reverse complement strand
GATTTGTACAATAAGTTGTATTGTGCTTTTCTGCTGGAATCTAGCAACTTACTTGGAAATGCCATATGAATCAATGTAGTATACATGAACAGATGGAACAAGTGTATATGCTTTAAAGCAAACGCAAGTCCAAACTGAAATGTCAATTGTAACATGGTTGAAGTGTTTTCAGCAGTATTGTACTGGCCTTTTGTTCTGGAAGTACCAATGCATTGCAATGCATTTTACACTAAGTTTGTTCAATTAGTAGTTAGTGCTTTTCTGCTGGAATCTAGCAACTTTCTTGGACATTCCATATGAAACAATGAAATATACATGCCCAGATGGTACAAGTGATTATGCTTTAAGCCAAACACACTTTCTAACTGAAATGTCACATGTAACATGATTTCAGTGTTGTAAACAGTGTTGTAGTTGCCTTTATCTCTGGAAGTAGGAATGCATTTTAATGCGCGTATCTTTACTGTAGGTTTATTCAATACTTTGTATTGTGCTTTTCTGCTGGAATCTAGCAACTTTCTTGGACATACCATATGAAACAAATGTACATGGCCGGATGGTACAAGTGTTTACTCTTCAAAGCAAACACACATCGTAAACTGAATTGCGACAAGTAACATGATTTCATTGTTTTCTATGGTGTTGTACTTGGCATTACCTCTGGAAGTACGAATGCTTTGTAATGCAAGTATGTTTACACTAGGCTTGTTCAATACGTTGTATAGTGCTTTTCTGCTGGAATCTAACAACTTACTTGGACATGCCATATGAAACAATGAAACATACATGGCTCGACGGTAAAACTGTTTATGCTTTAAAGCAAACACAAGTACTAACTGAAATATCACATGTAACATTGTTTAAGTCTTTTCAGCTGTATTGTACTTGTCTTTTGCTCTGGAAGTACGAATGCATTGCAATGCATTTTAGACTAAGTTTGTTCAGTAAGTTGTATAGTGATTTTCTGCTGGAATCTAGCAACACTCTTGGACATGCCATATGAAACTATTATATATACATGGCCGGATGGTACAAATGTTTATGTTTATAAACCAAACACTTGTCCTAACGGAAATGACACATGTAACATGATTTCAATGTGTATCAGCTGTGTTGTATTTGCCTTTAGCTATGGAAGTACGAATGCACTGCAAGGCATATATCTTTACACTACCTTTGATCAATAAGTTGTATAGTGCTTTTCTGCTGGAATCTAGCAACTTTCTTGGACATTCCATATGAAAGAATGTAGTGTGCATGACGGGATGGTACAAGTGTTTATGCTTTAAAGCGAACTCACGTCCTAATTGAAATGTCACATATAACGTAGTTTAAGTCTTTGCAGCTGTATTGTACTTGCCTTTAGTTCTGGAAGTATGAATGCATTGCAATGCATTATAGAGTAGTTTTGTTTAATTTGTTGTATAGTGCTTTTCTGCTGGAATATAGCGGCTTACTTGGACATTCCCTATGAAACAATGAAATATACCTGGCTGGATGGTATAGGTGTATAAGCTTTATACCAAACACAAGTCCTAACTGAAATATCATATATAACGTTGTTTAAGACTTTTGAGGTGTATTGTACTTGCTTTTAGCTCTGGAAGTACGAATGCTATACAATGTGCGTATCTTTACTGTAGGTTTGTTCAATGCGATGTATAGTGTTTTTCTGCTGGAGTCTAGCAACTTTCTTGGACATACCATATGAAACAATGAAATATACATGGCCAGATGGTTCAAGTTTTTATGCTTTAATCCAAACACACTTTGTAACTGAAATGTCACATGTAACATGATTTCAGTGTTGTAAGCGGTGTTGTACTTTCCTTTATCTCTGGTAGTATGAATGCTTTCCAATGCGCGTATCTTTACTGTAGGTTTATTCAATACGTTGCATAGTGCTTTTCTGCTGTAATCTAGCAATTTTCTTGGACATACCATATGAAACAATTAAATATACATGGCCGGATGGTAAAAGTTTTTATGCTTTAAGCCAAACACACATCCTAACTGAAATGTGACAAGTAACATGATTTCATTGTTTTCAGTGGTGTTGTACTTGGCATTGCCTCTGGAAGTACGAATGCTTTGTTATGCGAGTGTCTTTACACTAGGCTTTTTAAATACATTGTACAGTGCTTTTCTGCTGGAATCTAGCAACTTTATTGGACAGACCATATGAAACAATGAAATATACATGGCAGTATTGTACAAGTGTTTATGCTTCAAAGCAAACAGACATCCTAACTGAAATCCAACAAGTAAAATGATTTCATTGATTTCAGTGGTGTTGTACTTGGCA
>NW_021610282.1:0-2265 GCF_004785775.1 Grammomys surdaster | reverse complement strand
GTGCTGTGTAAACACTGTCCCAGACTCAAGGGTTCCTCTGTGCTGTGTAAACACTGTCCCAGACTCAAGGGTTCCTCTGTGCTGTGCAAACACTGTCCCAGACTCTTCTTTCTTAGGTGCATGAGGAAATTCTGCCTCCTTTCTGGAGGTTTTCTCTGAGGTTCCAGATAAGGCCAGAGGAAGAGGCCAGGAGTCATTGTGGGACCGCATCTATACTACCCAGAGAGGAATGGTATGTACCCACTTTACAGACAGGGATACAAAGGCCAAATTCTGTGCTTTCTAATTTCCTCAGGAGAGGGATGGGAGAAGGTAAAACATAAAAATCCAGGCTTAAAAAAAAAAAGTCACTTAAAACAAGATGTTCTCTGTACAGGTGTGTGGCTAACAGCAGGGGCAGGGCCTTTCTGCTGGGGAAAACATTGGTGGACATTAAGACACCTTCAAGGGTGAGAGCAGCTAAGACGCTCCCAGGGCTGTGGGACAAAAGCAGATTTAGGAAAAATTCTGAGCCTATTTTCTAAAAAAAAAAAAAAAACCACACATAGCCCGGGCTGACTTTAAATTCTCTATGCAGGTGAATTTGAGTCCCCCAACTCCATCCCTTCCTGCAGGGATTACTGGGTGCAATACCACACCCAGCTGATGAAGTGCTGGGCACTGAACCATGGGCTTTGTGCACAGCAGGAAAATGCTCTACCATCATCCTCAGCCTTGTTGTGATTGTTTTTTTTAAATTAAAAATCCTGGAAACTAAGAGATGTCCTTCTAAAAAATATTTGGGAAAACACCAGGGTGGGGGAAGGAGAGAGAGAGAGAGACAGAGAGAGAGAGAAACTGACACTTTGGAAGCTCCACAGTTGACTAGGGATTGTGAGGAAGGGAATAGAAGAGAGACAAACAGGAAACACCGCCAACTCACGGGATATAGCACTGGTGCCTGCTGGGAAAGCCTGAAGTCAGCTGTTCAGTGAAACAGTTCAGATAAGTTTTCATGCTACCAGCAAATGAAACATCCCCCAAAATCCCAGAATTCCCCAAACCTCAAAACAAATCTAGCTGGCTCTCATCTCACCGGACAGGGGATCCAGAGTGAACTGTGGTCAGGCGGGGATTTATTTAAGGAAGAACTATTCAGGAATAAGAACTGGCTTTGTCTGTCCCTATGTTGTTGCTCTGTGGCTAGCCAGAGAGAGGACTGGCCTTGATGGATCTCCACCATGTCCATCAACAACACAGACTTGGCTGAAGGCACATCATTTATGAGAACTATGAGAACTGATGCTCTGGTGTCTGGAATTGCCCAGTATGAGGCAGAGTTTCTGTTCCTTGCAGAAGAATTGTATTATTCAAAAGTCTGCTGCCAACTCACCCCAGACGACGGCTCTGCTCTGATGGGAGTCACAGACTCTCAGAGGATGTGAATTCTGTATATACTTGGGTGTGTGTGTGTGTGTGCACTAGGATGATTTGGGTGGGACATGTGCCCTGAAGGTTCACGTGTTGGATACTTGATTGCCAGTTATGGACACTGCCTTGAGGAGCTGTGGAACTTTCAGGTCTGTCGCCCAGCAAGCTAAAGCAGTTTTCATTTAACAAAACTGAGCATGAACATTGGGTTGGGTCTTGACAAAGACAGTCCCCTCTTTACATCTTATCCACCAGTGAACAAGCCACACTCAAACACTTCAGCTATGGTGCCCTGCCCGCCGTGAGACACACACACACATACACACACACCCACCCTCCTGTCAGATACTCTATCACAGGGATGAAGAAGGAACTACCTGCGTTTATGTGTTTACGGATATCATGTCTGCAGGTATGTGTGTATACACCAGTGTGTGTATATGTGTACGTATGGTGTGTACACATTTGAGTGAACCTGTGTATACCTGCATATATCTCCAAACAGTAGAAGTAAAACAGGTGGTTGATTATTCCTGAACCATAGTAACATTAAATTTGAAGACAACTCTGTGTGATTGACACTTTCTTTTCCAACCTTAGGACCAGTGTTTGCCCAGTGGGATGGTACCAACATGTTCCTGTCACCACTATAAGTATTCAGTCCCTTAACTGCCTGGGTCACAATCTGAGACAAATGTCCATGTCTGACTACAGTATAGCAACTTTTGTAACTTAGTAATAAAGAATATTAGAACATAATCACTTGCAATATTAATTTGGGCGTGAGATAGACTCATTTTGGGAAGAGCCCACTAAAGTGTCTGAGAGTTCCAGAGGCGAGTGCTCGGTGCCCCC
>NW_021610281.1:0-2658 GCF_004785775.1 Grammomys surdaster | reverse complement strand
TGTACATGTATTGGGGGCCTCATATCAGTTGCTGTATGCTTTCTGGTTGGTGATCCAGTGTTTGAGAAATCTTGGGGTCTAGGTTAGTTAAGACTGCTGGTCCTCCTACAGGGTCGCCCTCCTCCTCAGCTTCTTCCAGCCTTTTCCTAATTCAACCACAGGAATCAGCAGCTTCTGTCCGTTGGTTGGGTGCACATATCTGCATCTGACTCTTTCAGCTGCTTGTTGGGTCTTCCAGAGGGCAGTCGTGATCGGTCCCTTTTTGTGAGCGCTCCACGGCCTCAGGAATAGTGTCAGGCCTTGTGACCTCCTCTTAGCACCCACATTATTAATGACTATCATTGTCAACCTCAAATCAAATATCCTTCCTGAGCTTTGGAAACATCCTGCTGAACACGTCTCCTGTGTAGCTGTGCCCTGGAGACATTTCCTCTTTCTCCTTCTGAAAGAGTTAAAATTTACTCACCTGTCACCTTCCCCTTTAAGCCTTTTTTTTTTTTTAATTGTTGCCCTACTGGGGCTTGACTGAAGACAGAGCTGGTCTCAGAGCTGGGGCCTCTTTCTGCTTTTGACTTTAAGAACTAGTTTCATAAGTTGCTCCTGCCTGGCCTCGGCTTGCTTCTGACCTGCTATCTTCCTTGCCCGGATACCTGAAGGCCTGTACTGCCAGGGCCAACTTCTGTTTAAGTATTTAATCTCATACCTTCCAGGCTCACCAATGAGCACTGCCATTTTCTCTCTGTGTAAAGTGGAGTCTGGGATGCTGTGACTTGTCATCCACCTCCTTTCTAAACCAGCCTCCATGGTCTGTCCATTTGCACTCTTGAGTCCTTCTGTCTCTCTGTAGAGCTCTCACAAATGTCCATTTGTTTCTTACTCCACTCTCAGTTCCACAGAGTGGCTGTCACCTCTAGCTGTTTGCTTTGTCTCTAGTTTTGTGTCCTTTCATCCTGTCTTTCCTCTGCAGGCTGAGGCAAATCCTGCAGGGCAGGTGGTGGTGGCTTAATCTTGGAGCATCTCTGAGTTTGAAGCCATTCTGGTCTACATAGCAAATTCAGGGATAGCCAGGATAACAAACAGAGCTCTGTTCTCAGTCTTCCAACACCCAAAATCTCCAAGAGCCTTCCTAGTGAGATCCTATCTCAAACATAAGTAAATAACTAAAATGAATGGGCTGGGTGTGGTGGCACACATCCTTAAAGCCAGGGCAGATGCATCTCAGTGAGGCTGAGCACAGCCTGGTCTATATATTGACTTCCAGGCCAGACAGAGTACATAGAGAGGCCCTATCTCAAACAAAAACAAAAAGACCAGCCCCTTCAAAAAACAGAACAAGTGTTATGAATACCAGAAGCCCTTGCCCGAGAACATTCCCTATGGATGGTTTGTTGTTTTGTTTTTATTTTGTTTTTCATTTTTGTTTGTTTGTTTTGTTGTTGTTGTTGTTGTTGTTAATGTTGTTTTTGAAACAAAGTTTCATCTACAGCTGGGACTGGCTTAAGAGGCTCTTGATCTTCTAGCCCCAGGCTCTGAGGTGCTGGGATTATAGGCCTGCCCCACCATGCCTGACTCAAATAAACTTTCTTGAGTGGGAGGAAAGGGATGACCCAAGCTGCAGAAAGCAGGACTGTGGACTGCAAGGGGCACACAATTAGAATGTGTACACGTTAACCCCAAAGACGCGGAGAAAGACCATCTACTCAGACCACCATGGCCGAATTAATTAGAGCAAACAATTAATTAAAGCAAGCTTTTTTTTTTATTCAGATATACAGGGTGCCTTCTCCCTAAAGTGGGGTTTGAGAAGTCAGTGTTGGATGTGAGGAAGACAAGGGTTTTATAGCTCAGGGGCAGGGGGTTCCAAATTGGGGGAAGGAGGTGTTACAGGAGCAGAACATCAGCATAACAAGTTGGTCCCTCCTGAAACAGAGACATGCTTGCCCTTCCTGGGACGGGCAGTACAGAACCAGCTGTAGTTAAGGCTACAGGTGGGGCAGAGCCCGGATCCATCATAAACAGGAATGAGCCTAATTTACCTTTACTATAAAATGGCTTTTAAGCCAAAAATGGAGGTAAGCTGATTCTTCACACACAAGACTTATCTTTCAAATATATTCATTTATTCACACAAACATTCTTTATAATATCATGCTAATATAAGAGTTAAACATACCTATTTCCCAGCATACAATAGCGGTTTGGGCAAAAATGCAGCTGCATGGTTCCATGAGGGGAATCTTCTCTGGTGAGCATGCTTTGGAAGCTTGTAGGCTTGACCCATGTCCTCTCTGAAGTCCTTCAGCTGTGGCAGGCTGAGAAGCCGGCACAGAGGGAGGTCTTTGTGTGAGCCCAACTATGGTGACAACTATGGCAAGTTCAACAGTCACTTAGGTCAGAGTCACGCAGAGTCCCAAGTCCTTTTGTCAAAGAGTATGGACACAGAGGCTAGTGAAGCTGTCTTGGAGCACAGCTGTGCGATCCTAGAGACAATTCCCAAAGTTCTAAACTTTGTGTCATTTCATTGGGTAGAAGCTTTGGGCTATCAGGGCAGAATTTATTAGTACCAGCACCTCCATGGGGCAAGTTTTTAGTATATCAAGACACGTTCTATGTGAGTCACCCTCTGCACCTGCGTTGTTATGCCCACTTCCCTCCCCC
>NW_021610280.1:0-2402 GCF_004785775.1 Grammomys surdaster | reverse complement strand
TGGTTTACAGCAGAAACACTTGTACCACCCAGCCATGTAACTTTCATTGTTTCATATGGTATGTCCAAGTAAGTTGCTAGATTCCAGCAGAAAAGCACATTAGAACGTATTTAACAACCCTAATGTAAAGATGCTAACAATTAAGCACATTCTTACTTTCAGAGTTAAAGGCGAGTACAACAGAGCTGTAATCATGTTAATCATGTTCATGTGACATTTCAGTTAGGAATTGTGTTTGGTTTACAGCAGAAACACTTGTACCACCCGGCCATGTAACTTTCATTGTTTCATATGGAATGTCCAAGTAAGTTGCTAGATTCCAGGAGAACAGCACATTAGAATGTATTGAACAACCGTAATGTAAAGATGCACACAATTGAGCACATTCTTACTTCCAGAGCTAAAGGCAAGTACAACAGAGCTGAAAACACCTAAATCATGGTACATTTGGCATTCCAGTTAGGAAGTGTGTTTGGATACAGCAGAAACACTTGTACCACCTGTCCATGTAACTTTCATTGTTTCATATGGAATGTCAAAGTAAGTTGCTAGATTCCAGCAGAAAAGGACATCAGAACACATTGAACAACCCTAATGTAAAGATACACACAATTCAGCACAGTCTTACTTGCAGAGCTAAAGGCAAGAACAACACAGCTGAAAACACCTAAATCATGTCACATGTGACATTTCAGTTTGGAAGTGTGTTTGCATTACAGCAGAAACTCTTTTACCACTTGGCCATGTAATGTCCATTGTTTCATATGGAATGTCCAAGAAAGTTGCTAGATTCCAGCAGAAAAGCACATGAGAATGTATTGAACATCCCTAATGTAATGATACACACAATTCAGCACATTCTTACTTGCAGAGCTAAAGGCAAGTACAACAGAGCTGAAAACACCTAAATCATGTTACATGTGACATTTCAGTTGGGTAGGGTGTTTGGTTTACAGCAGAAACACTTATACCACCCGGCCATGTAACATTCGTTGTTTCATATGGAATGCCAAGTAAGTTGATAGATTGAAGCAGAAAAGCACATTAGAACGTATTGAACAACCCTAATGTAAAGATAAGAGCATTTCAGCACATTCTTACTTGCAGAGCTAAAGGCAAAAACAACAGAGCTGAATACACCTAAATCATGTTACATGTGACATTTCAGTTAGGATATTGTGTTTGGTTTACAGCAGAAACACTTTTACCAATTGGCCAAGTAACTTTCATTGTTTAATATGGAATGTCCAAGAAAGTTGCTAGATTCCAGCAGAAAAGCACATTACAATGAATTGAGCAAACCTAATGTAAAGATGCAAACAACTCAGCACATTGTAACTTGCAGAGCTAAACTCAAGTACAACGGAGGTGAAAACACCTAAATCATGTTACATGTGACATTTCAGTGAGGAAGTGTGTGTGCATTGCAGCAGAAACACTTGAAGCACCCGCACATGTAACATTCATTTTTTCATATGGAATGTCCAAGTAAGTTGCTAGATACCTTCAGAAAAGAACTTTAGAACGTATTGAACAACCTTAATATAAAGATGCACACAATTGAGCACATTCTTAATGCAGAGCTAACAGCAAGTACAACAGAGCTGATACACCTAAATCATGGTACATTTGACATTTCAGTTAGGAAGTGTGTTTGGTTTACACCAGAAACAATTGTACCACCCGGCCATGTAGCTTTCATTGTTTCATATGGTATATCCAAGTAAGTTGCTAGATTCCAGCAGAAAAGCACATTAGAACGTATTGAACAACCCTAATGTAAAGATAGGAGCAATTCAGCACATTCTTACTTGCAGAGCTAAAGGCAAAGACAACAGAGCTGAAAACACCTAAATCATGTTACAAGTGACATTTCAGTTAGGAAGTGTGTTTGGTTTACAGGAGATACACTTGTTCAACTTGGCCATGAAACTTTCATTGTTTCATTTTGAATGTCCATGTACCTTGCTAGATTCCAGCAGAAAAGCACATGAGATCATATTGAACAACCCTAATGTAAAGATACACACAATTCAACACATTCTTACTTGCAGAGCTAAAGGCAAGAATAACAGAGCTGAAAACACCTAAATCATGTTACATGTGACATTTCAGTTAGGAAGTGTGTTTGGTTTACAGCAGAAACACTTGTACCACCCCGCCATGTAACTTTCATTGTTCATATGGAATGTCCAAGTAAGTTGCTAGATTCCAGCAGAAAAGGACATTAAAACATATTGAACAACCCTAATGTAAAGGTAGGCCCAATTCAGCACATTCTTCCTTGCAGAGCTAAAGGCAAGTACAACAGAGCTGTAAACACCTAAATCATGTCACATGTGACAGTTCGGTTAAGAAGTGTGCTTGGTTTACAGCAGAAACACTTGTAACATTCAGCCATG
>NW_021610279.1:0-1118 GCF_004785775.1 Grammomys surdaster | reverse complement strand
AGAGAGAGAGAGAGAGAGAGTCACAACTTAATTATGTTAGAAAAATATAGTGTGCTTTTTAGCATTTTAATTTAACAAAGTAGTTGGAGCATTACCAGTTAATAATGAAGTCATCCTCACTCCTTTTCTTATTACATGGTGTGTGTGCGTGTGCGTGTGCATGTGCATGTGCGTGTGTGTGTCCTGGTGTTTTAAAACTCTTCAACTTCTTCTGGAATAACTTCCCTGAATGAATCCTAAGTATCTCTTCAGCTATCATTCCTAGAATGAACTTGTATCCTATCCTGTTACTGCTCCCTCACTTGCCTATTTTCAAGAGTTGACGGCACTACTGAACCCAAGACACAAGACATATCTAGTAGTAGCAGCTTTTCTTTCTTGTCAGTCAACAATTCTGATCAATTCCTCGTCTCATATTGACTTTTCTAAAATCTACCATATCTATGGCTTTACTTTGAGCACTACTAAATTCATGCCTGTACTATATCAATTTTTTCTGACCCAATCAGATTGGCACAAGAAATCCCTGTAGTGGAATTGAGTGAGCACAAAAGACTGTGATCCCAATGTTAGCTTTGAACTCTGGATGGTAATTTCCTATGTGCCACAAAAAGCAAGTGTTTTGTCTAAATGAAATAGAGAGACCTGCATTTAAAGGGAGGGTGGTTTCATTATCTGTATCATTAACAAAATATTTAGCAAGTTAACAAGAACCATACCACAGGGACACCACGAGTGTGGGCATGAAAAGTGTACTGGTCAGATTTTGTGTATCTGACACAATCTGAGAGAAGAGCAACACTGAGTTATTACCTTGTCTCCATCAGACTGGCTTGTGGGGATATCTGTCAGGCATTTTTCTTGATTAATAACACATGTGGGAGGGCTAAGCTCCCTGTAGGCAGTGCACCCTGAGGCAGATGGTATTAGGTTATATAAAGAAGGCTAAGCAAGCCAGTAAGCACATTCCTCCAATGGGGTCAGCTTTGCTTTCTACCTCAACGGGAAGGTGCTAATTCTCTGAGGACAGAGTTATGCACAGGACAGAAACTCCTGTTCTTCCCATCTGTGCAGCTTGAACATGGGTGGTGGATTTCCTTATGTTCAAATCCCTTAGC
>NW_021610278.1:0-1346 GCF_004785775.1 Grammomys surdaster | reverse complement strand
TTATGAATTTTAAGTGCAAATTTCTCCTTTATCATAAATTTCTTTGATACCTCTTTTGTTGGATTATTCCACAGTGTTTTCAATTTTATGAATTTTTTGCCATGTAAATCTTCAATTTTATCTGGAAGCACTGTTTTAAGTAACATTCCTTAAAAAATCAAATGATCTCCTTATCAAATTTCTATTTATTATGAATTTTCAATACAAATTTCCCCTTTTTCATAATCTTCTTTGATTTCTCTTCCGTTTGATTACAGTTTATTATTGAGTGTGTAATATTTCTTCAAGTTTTCACTATTTTTCCTGAATTTTTCAATAGCTTTTTCCACAGTGTTTTCAATTTTATGAATTTTTTGCAAAGTAAATGTTCAATTTTGTCAGGAAAAACTGTTTTAAATCACATTTCTTTACAAATCAAATGGTCTCCTTACCAATTTTCTATTTCTTATAAATTTTAAATGCAAATTACTCCTTTTTCATAAAGTTCTTTGATATCTCTTTCGTTTGATTTTTCCACAGTGTTTTCAAATTTATGAATTTTTTGCAAAGTAAATGTATAATTTTATCAGTAAAAATTTATTTAAATCACATTCCTTTACAAATCAAATTGTCTCTTATCAATTTTCTATTCTTTATGAAATTTAAATGCAAATTTCTCCTTTTTCATACCTTTTTTGATTTCTCTTCACCTTGACTATAGTTTATTATTGGCGTTGTAATTTTTCTTCAGGTTTTCACTATTTTTCCTGAATTTTTCACTAGCTTTTTCCACAGTGTTTTCAATTTTATGAATTTTTTGCCAAGTAAATGTTCAATTTTAGGAATAAAAACTGTTTTAAATCACATTCCTTAACAAATCAAATGGTCTCCTTATCAATTTTCTATTTTTTATGAATTTTCAATACAAATTTCTCCTTTTTCCTAATTTTCTTTGATTTCTCTTCCGTTTGATTATAGTTTATTATTAGCTTTGTAATTGTTCTTCAAGTTTTCACTATTTTTCCTGAAATTTTCACTAGCTTTTTCCACAGTGTTTAAATTTTATGAACTTTTTGCCAAGTAAATGTTCAATTTTGTCAGGAAAAACTGTTTTAACTCACATTAATTTACAAATCAAATGTACTCCTTATCAATTTTCTATTTTTTATGAATTTTAAATGCAAATTACTCCTTTTTCATAAATTTCTTTGATATCTCTTTTGTTTGACTTTTCCACAGTGTTTTGAATTTTATGAATTTTTTGCCAAATAAATGTTTAATTTTATCAGGGAAAACTGTTTTAAATCACATTCCTTTACAAATCAAATGTTATCCTTATCAATTTTCCATTTTTTTATGAATTTTAA
>NW_021610277.1:0-1008 GCF_004785775.1 Grammomys surdaster | reverse complement strand
TGACAGAGTTGGTTATTAACTAAAGATATTGAGAGACCGAATTTTTTATTAAATAAAGATATTGAAAAACGGGTTTTTAAATGAAATTGTTGACAGAATAGGTTTTTAAATAAAGATATTGACAGAACTGATTATTAAATACAGATATTGAAAGAATTGGTTATTAAATAAAGATATTGACAGAATTGTATTTTAAAAAAGATATTGAAAGAATTGGTTTTTAAACAATGATATTGAGAGAATTGTTTATTAAATAAAGTAATTAACAGAATTGGTTGTTAAAGATATTGACAGAAATAGTTATTACAGAACTGATTATAAAATAAAGGTATTGACAGAATTGGTTACTAAATAAAGATATTGACAGAATTGGTTATTACAACATTGATTATTAAAAAACGATATTCACAGAATTGGTTTCTAAATAAAGATATTGACAGAATTGGTATTTAAATAAAGATGTTGACAGAATTGGTTTTAAAATAAAGATATTGACAGAATTGGTTATTAAACAAAGATATTTACAGAATTGGTTATTACAGAATTGATTATTAAATAAAGATATTTACAGAATTGGTTTTAAAATAAAAACATTGACAGAACTCCTTATTACAGAATTGATTATTAGATAAAGATATTGACAGAATTGGTTATTAAAGAGATTGAAAGAAGTAGTTATTACAGAATTGATTATAAAATAAATATTGACAAAATTGGTTATTAAACAAAAATATTAGAATTGGTTACTAAATAAAGATACTAACATTATTGGTTTTTAAACAAAGATATTGACAGAATTGGTTTTTAAATAAAGATATTGATCTAACTGTTTATTAAATAAAGATATTGACAGAGCTGTTTATTAAATAAAGACATTGACAGAATTGGTTATTAAATAAAGATATTGACAGAATTGGTTACTACAGAATTGATTTTTAAATAAAGATATTTACAGAATTGATTTTTAAATAAAGATATTGACAGAATTGTTTTTTAAATAAAGATATT
>NW_021610276.1:0-2005 GCF_004785775.1 Grammomys surdaster | reverse complement strand
TGACTCCATTGCACAGGGATGGGTGTTTGCATCTTTCTCGGTTTCCCCTAGCCTTTGCACCCAGAGGACTTGTTTCCATTGCACCTGGTAAGGTAGGAGAGACTGTATCAAACTATTAGTCCTTGATCGCTTATTCCCCCATAACGGAATTTGCTTGATCGGGCTTGAGTTTGAGTTTTCATTGGTACCGTGCCAGACAGACCAAGGACAGCTCTATCTTTTCGTCTCCAGGCCAGCTGCCATTGGTCCCAACGACGGGAATAGGTTGATGCCATATGCCAGAGGTACACCACGTGGTGTGAATTTACCCCATGATGGGCATTACAAGTGGCCACAACCTGGGGCGCACATTCAGAGAATGCCAGGTGTGGGTGCGCAACCCTCATAGCCTAAGACAGGGAGCTCACCATTCTTTGGTGCTGGCTATGGAAGAATGTCAACTAGCCTAAGACACGGGAAATGGCCAGTGCCTGTGATTCTCATTTAAAACAAAAAGGGGGAGATGTAGAGAGCTGTGGAAAGCAGAGACAGCGCTGGCAATCCGATGCTCTCACAAGTTCTGTAATTTACTGTCTTTGTGTAAGGGGAAAGCGTGGGAAGTCACAGCCCATCCCGGGGCATATAGGATTTTATGGGCAATTAACCAACTAGATATGTACACATCACTCCAGGGGGTATTTAACCAGGACCTTCTCGGGGCTCGGGGCCTTTTCTCCCAGCTGGTTTCCACCAACCGGCCTTTTTCCAGCGGGTCTTTCCTCTATAACATCGTAATAAAGATCTGCTGAAGAACTTTGGTGTCTGTGTGATCTCGCTGGCGAGTGCACGCCACCGACACTGTCTGTCTCTGTCTGTCTCTTTCTCTCTGTCTCTCCCTTTCCCTCTCCCTCTCCCTCCTCCCCTCTCTGTTTCTACCATTTGGCTGTGAGTGTTTGCGTCTACTTCAATCAGCTACTGGCAGAGACTTCTCTGATGACAAGTGGGCTAGGCATCCATCTATTGGTACAGCAGAATATCAATAGGAATAGTTTTATTATTTTTTTCCTTTTATCCTATGTTTCTGTGCTATCCAGTCTCTGGTTCCTGGTTATATAGGTAGTGTTTGGCATGGGTTCCCTTTTATGGTGTGGGCCTCAGATTAGATCAGTCATTTGTTGGCCACTCCCACAAATTCTGCACCTCCATTGCCCCAGTACACCATGCAGGTAGGATAGACTATAGGTCAAATGTTTTGTAGCTGAGTTGGAATCCCATTCTTGCTAGTTGAAACCTTACCTGGCTATAGAAGATGGCTAGTTCAGACTCCTGTGTGTGATTTTATTAAAGATATTTTATTGGAGAACAGATTTTCTTGTTTGAGATAGACATAGAAGACAAGTTCAGAGTGGTGAGTGTTAGCATTTTAGGCAGCTGGGAGACTAAATTTGTCAAAACAAGACTTAATATGTCATTGTTTTACAGATTTAGCTTTGGATAATGTGTATGTGAATTGGTGAAATCAAAGAGAAGTGAACAAGTGCTGAATGTATTTTGAAAGAAGAACCAGAAGAAAATTTGTGGAAATTGATATAGTGCTTGAAAAAGTCAAGCTGAACAAAAATGATATTTTACCATGGTGAATTAAACTGTGTCTATGTGTTCATATTAATAATTTTACAGGGATGTTAAGTTTGGATATATAAATGAAATCAAATATGTGCAACTTAATGCATATTGAGTAATTTATTAGATACTGATGTAGAATATTTTAAGATATAGTAAGTGAATAAAACAAGATACAGAGTATTCAAAATTTACGTTAAAAAGATAAAAGAGAAGATAAGTACTTGTTTTGTTAAACATAGAGACTAAGTAGAAAAATAAAGTTTATGGTGCAAAATCACTTAGTGACCAAAGTTACATGGTATAGGGAGAGTGTAGAAACTCTCTGGATTGGGGTGTGTGATGTAGAGTAATCTACTCACTGCATTTTAATATTTTCTGCTGTCTTTATCTTGTAAAAACA
>NW_021610275.1:0-2802 GCF_004785775.1 Grammomys surdaster | reverse complement strand
ATGGGAGAGGGAGAGGGAGAGGGAGAGGGAGAGGGAGAGGGAGAGGGAGAGGGAGAGGGAGAGGGCTGATGGTTAAAGTAATAGACAGTGTGTCAAATGAGCACTTCTGAATCACTGCCCTTCTCATACAAGGTCAAGCAAGTAAGAAGAACATGCTATCTCAAGACTTGTATTCAGGAGATCAAGTTTTTCATCCTCAATCAGGATGACACTTCAGAAAGTGCTTGTAGTAGGCACTTTTGTTGCCTTTGATTACACAGTGTTTAAAATCCTCCAACAAATGAACATACAGCATGTCAAAACAATGTTTTAACAGAAGCACATACAAGCCAAGCAGAATCAGATGATCTTTCAAATCCACTGCTGTAATTCCTCCTGATGTGAGTGGGAGGCATGGCTGATGCAGGGCCTCAGAAAGGGAGTCTGACAACTCTATACTGAGCGTGTGGCAATTTCTAGATGTGTCTGAGTTAGAGGTGAAGCAGTGTTTCCAGTTTCAAAAGCACTTCATCATCATTAATGATTTAAGTCTTACAATGTCCCTCCCAGGGAGGTCAGTAGCAAAACACAAGAAGTGTGGGTGAAGAAACAAGAGAAAGATATTGAATGATGTTCAAGAAAATACACTGAGAATGTGATGTACTCATGCAAGGAGCCCTGTGTTCTCCACACAGCTAGGTCCTATTGGGAGTGTTTAGAATACTTTTGCCCCAGCTCACATGTTCTCTATCATCAAGTTTCTACCTCCTCAAATCCTTTATGTTATTCTCACTTTTACCCGTCTATTCTTTATTTCTTTTAATATAAGGACTCACTTTTTAAACAGCATTTGAGTCATGTATCTCTGCGCTATTTGCAGTTCAATCAAATATTCTTAGCTATAAACTAAATGAAAGACCACTCTAGCTCCCAGGAAAGGCCAGAAATGCATACTGTATTTGACCTGTTCTCATTACATGTGTCTTGTGCATGCTCTACAAAAGATCCATTTATTTATATGTATCTACTATATGTATGTACGTGAGGCTGCCTGAGTTTCTGTAGATGATGCAAGCAGTTATTGACAAAATTCAAAAGAGGTCCTCAGTTGGAGCTACAAACAATTGTAAGTAATCTGATATGGAGTTTAGAAAAAGAACTCACATTCCTTATAAGAGCAATATGTGCTCTTAACTCCTAAGCCATTGCTTCATTGTCCATAATTTTAATGTTTGCACAAATCCACTGATATCCATCCATAGATTTCTTTCACACAAGTCTGTGTTGCAGAGACACTAACTCTCTAGAGTTCCATTCCACAGCCACATCTCAAACTGGAGTGCCTACCCCAAGATGTGCTGCATCCTACTGTCAGACAATAGTTGGGACTTGAAACTCATAAACTCTGAGAAAGTCTACTCTGATCTCTAGAGGTCATTTCCCAGGTGTTCTACCTGTGCAGCCTGCTTTGATCTGCACTGAACATGCACTTATAAAAGGATCTGTTAACTATCATTTCATAAGTTACTTGAATTTACACATTTTATTGCCTTATATTACCACATAATGGACATTTTTAACCTACATGTTAAAGGCATATCAAGTGGCCAATTGCTCTGAATGTCTTAATTTTAAGTATATCCATTTTTCTCTTTCCAATCCTTTTTTGCTCAGTATCTGCCAGTGAATATTAGAGATGCTTGAAATTTAGAGTTCTATAGATAGCTGCTTTTATATTCTAGACAAATGTTTGTATACATGGAATAAGCTTCCAACTTCCTTATCTGTATTTGTTGCTACAGGAATTCTTACAAGTATCAAAACTATTATTTAAAACAGGTAAGTTCTTCAAATGAAATTTCAGAGCAATACAAAGAAACTCAAAATCATAACTGTCTAGAGCAAATTTCATATTCTTTTTCTATAGACCACAAAATAACTTTCAGTGGGGTAGTCTCAGATGTATGAAAAAAACTTTCCCTGCAGATAATTCATTAGCTACTCTATTACCTTGGTGAATAAAAATTTTAAATTAGTAATTATTATAATATGAATTGATAATTTTGCCAATATGAATATAATTATATCTAGAAAATAATATAAGAAATTTAGTTACTGAAACACAAATCATGTAATGAAAATGAACAAGCTACATGTCAGTACACAAATCTTGGGCTTTTCAAATTTGAGTGAGTGTGGCTGCAGGGCTTTCTGTCCACTCTGCTTTGTGCAGCAGAAGCTGTGCAGTACTTCTCCCTGAGGCCCTTAAATGAAAGATGTAGAACAAGTAGCTCTTTTACCCATCAGGAAGAGATGAGACATCTGAAGGAGCTACAAGGCTGCACATTGACAGATCAAAATTTCAAGTCATACTTAGCTCTCTAAGCAAAGCAGGTTTGCTCTGTTTTTGCAAGGCAGTAATGCAGCATGACTCTGAAGAGATAAGAACAGCTCTTGGGAGCTGCATTCTGAAGAATGATCACAAGAACAAAGGTAAACAACAAGCTTGGAGGAAAAAATGTTGGGTGAGGGGAGCACTGTGGGGTGATCTGAAAGCCAGACTGCAGTGATCATCCAAACAGGGAAGTAGGGCAATGCCTGTGGAGGGCAGGAAAAGCCTGAGTCTAGACAGTAGTCTTCTGCAGTGAGGGAGGGACATGGCAGTCTGCAGAAAAGACCCAGGCTACTTGCTGGCTTTTGCTCACCATGGGATTCATCCCCCTTCCAAAAGAAAGACAAGCCAGCATACTTCTCTTCTTTCATCAAAATCAACCCAAATCTACCCCTAGGTGATTTAAAAAAAAAAGTTGTCAGAGGAAAAAA
>NW_021610274.1:0-1516 GCF_004785775.1 Grammomys surdaster | reverse complement strand
TTGACAGTATGAGAACTCTCCAATTTTTTTTTTTTATGTAGGGATTTTGTGCAATTAGCTTTCTTCTTAGAACCATTTCATTTTCTTTGTGCTCCATAAGATTGTGCCTGTTGCATATTCATTTTCATTGAATTCTGGAAGTCTAATTTCTTCCTTTATTTCTGCCTTAAGCTAGTTTTCATTCACAGTTGCAGCTTCCATGAGTTTGTAAGCTTGTGTTCTTTCTGGTTTTCTTGGTATCCAGCTGTAATTCATGATTGTTTGAAAAGATTCATGGTATTAGCTCATTTTTTCTTTTATGTATTGAGACTGGCAGTGTTTCTGAATATGTGGTCAGCTTATGAGTAAGTTTCATGAGGTGCCAAGCAGAAGGTGTATTCTCTTCTATTTCAGTACAATGTTCTCTAAATATCAGCTGGATTCATGTTCATGTTGTCAGTTAGCTAGAGTATTTATCTGTTTTCTTTTGTTCTGGTGAATTTGTCAGTTGGTGAGTGTGGGATATTGAAATTTGAGAGTAAAAGTGTATGAAGGCTATGATGTGATTTTAGCTTTAAAACTCATTCTTTTACAAAGGTTGTTGACCATGTGTTTAAGGCATAGATGTTCAAAATTTAAATCTCATTTTTAGTGATTTTTTTTCCTTTGAGGAATATGTATTGTCTGTCTCCAATTCGTGATTTTTTTTTTTGAAATCTAGTTTGCTACACTTTAAAATAGTCAAATCAGCTTGCTTCTTTGGCCCATTTGCTTGGAATATCTTCTTAAAAGTCTTTACCTTGAAATAATGCCTATTCTTGATGTTGAGATATATTTCTTGTGTGTAATAGAAGGATAGATTTTGTGTTAGCATACATTCTGTTAGCCTGTTTAATTGGAGAACTGAGGTCATTGATATTGAGTCAATGAACAATGATTGTTAACTCCTGGTATTTTGTTGTTGTTGTTGCTACTGCTGCTGCTCCTGGTGGTGGTGGTGGGTGTGTGCTTTCTCTTCTTTTGCAAATATTACGAGATTATTTACTACCTGTGTTTTTATGTCTATGATTAACTTCCTTGGGTTGGATTCTTCTTCTATCACTTTGTGTAGGTCTGTATTTGTAGATAGATATAGTTTAAATTTAACTTTATCATGCAGTATTACATTTTTTCTAGTTATGGTGATTATTTTTTTTCTACATATAATAATCTGCTCATCTGTAGTTTCTGCAGTACATGTGTCCAAGCCCTTCTGGCATTTAAAGACTCCAGTGAGAAGTCATCTGTAATTTTAATAGATCTTCCTTTATCTGTTTTCTGGCTTTTTCCCCTTTGCAGCTTTTAGTATTCTTTCTTGGTACTGCATGTTTTGATTATTATACAGGGAAGAGACTTCACTTTATGGTCCATTCTGTTTGATGTTTTGATGATTCTTGTACTTTGATAGGTACCTTCCTTTTTAGGTTAGAATTTTTTTTTCTGAGATTTGTTGTCAATACTTTCCAAGACTTTGATCTAGTATTCTTCCTGTATGCCT
>NW_021610273.1:0-1706 GCF_004785775.1 Grammomys surdaster | reverse complement strand
CGTAAATCACATGCCAGATGCATGCATGTCTGGAATAAATGGGGCCATCTCCAGAAATATGGCACCTTGAACATTTCAAGTGTTAAGACAGGCATGGAGAGAAAAGACACATATTTAGACCTTGCTGTGTTTGGTACTATTAAGAAAAAAATTTTTTTTAAATCAAATAGGGGGAACTACATATCTGTCCATAGTTTAAAACAGAGAGAGAGAGAGAGAGAGAGAGAGAGAGAGAGAGAGAGAGAGAGAGAGAGAGGAGAAAGGATACAGACATCGTCACTATGTTCAAGGAGTGTGACTAACTTTGTTTTGACAACAGACCTTATCTCTCTGGGTATCAACTGTAACTGGTCTAAGCCCCAGATCTTCTCTGTGTGGTCCAGGCATCTGCCCTAACAGACTCTCCTGGGAGTCTCCGAGTAACACACAGTCTAGGCTGCATCCCAAGCTTAACTAGAATCTGCATGTTAACAAGACCCCCTCAAGATGGTTGACACACGTGTCCAAGGATGGGAATTGCTTCCCTAGCCTCCTCATATTGCAAAGAAGGAAGGTTCTTATTTGCAGTCTTCTTAATTTTGGTTTAGCCTTAGCATTGGCTAAGCAAGAGTCCTGAGAGTAAGGTGAGAGGCCAAACAGACAAGCATTCTGAAAAGGTTAGCCAGGAGAAAACACACAGAGAAAAATGTCAGCACTGAGACTTTGAGGGGAAGTTCAAGAAAATGAAGACAGGAGAGATGCCAGAGGCTACAAATAGCTATGGAGCAACACTGCCAGGCATATTTACAAAAGGACCACTGTCCAGTGTTTCCATCCACCAATCTTTGAGAGACCTGACAAAAAGCTAAAATTTCCTGGTAACCATCTTTGAGGGTTACTACTACCCTTTGAGGGTTCTTTTCATGTGAAATTAGATGCAATGCCTACACATTTGCAGCTCTTCTTAGTCTCTTAGGTTGCAGAGTGAGGAAGGCATTGAAATATTAAGTCAACCTCTATCATCTCAGAATGTGCGGTTATCTTTCTGTATCATTTTAGAATTAGAAGAATCTTTCATTATCTCACTGTGTTTCTGTTTTCACATGTCTCTGTGCTTAATTACTTAATGATATTATCTGGAGTGCGAGCCACACACCACTTTGATGTAGTTACACAGAAAAGGACGCGCTTGGCACCTTAGGAGCTGACTTCAGCTGTGTGTTTCTAGGACAACAGAGAGAAACAGTGCATGATAATTTCCAACAGGTGGATCTAGAATAGCAGTCAAACAATCTCAGCACTAGGGTTGGGTTGAATGACTTGCTTGACTATCAGCTAGCACCACTCTCTGCTCACAGCAAAGTAGATCAATTTTAACAGTACAAAAAGAAATCGTACAGCACCTTGTAAGATATGATAACTGTAGAACTTCAGCTGTTCTATGTAATCTCTACATATCAAAAAGTTACAAGACAAAAAAAAAATGAGCCATGAAAGGAATGGCTTTTGAAGCTGAAGCAATGATGATGCATGAAAATAACTCTCATAACATTTATTTCAAGAATAATTTTTAGATGAGGAAAACAACAATTTTTTTTAAAGAAACTCTTCTTGCCTCCTTTGCTCTTTTTTTGGTGCATATTTGGTTTGAACTCAAGGTTAGGAGTTTAGAAACAACAACAAAAAATTATTTTGATTTAACTTAACAACAGCCTTTGGTGTCCTGT
>NW_021610272.1:0-1256 GCF_004785775.1 Grammomys surdaster | reverse complement strand
TCTTATCTCCTTGTACAAAGCTCAAGTCTAAAGGGATAAAGGACCTCCGCATAAAATCAGATACACTGAAACTAATAGAAGGTGAGGAAGAACCTCGAATACTTGAGCACAGGGGAAAAGTTCCTGAACAGAACACCAATGGCATATGCTTTAAGATCAAGAATTGACAAATGGGACTTCATAAAATTGCAAAGTTTCTGTAAGGCAAAGGACAGTGTCAATAGGACAAAATGACAACCAACAAATTGGGAAAAGATCTTTAACAATCCTTCATCTGATAGAGGGCTAATATCCAATATATACAAAGAACTCAAGAAATTAGACTCGAGACAACCAAATAACCCTATTAAAAAATGTGGTACAGAGCTCAACAAAGAATTTTCAACTGAGGAAACTCAAATGGCCGAGAAGCACCTAAAGAAATGTTCAACATCCTTAGTCATCAGGGAAATGCAAATCACAACGACCCTGAGATTCCATCTCACACCAGTCAGAATGGCTAAGATTAAAAACTCAGGTGAGAGTAGATGCTGGCAAGGGTGTGGAGAAAGAGGAACACTCTTCCATTGTTGGGGGGACTGCAAGATGGTGCATCCACTTTGGAAATCAGTCTGGTAGCTCCTCAGAAAGTTGGACATAGCATTACCTGAGGATCCAGCTATACCACTCCTGGGCATATGCCCAGAAGATACTCCAACATATAACAAGGACATAGGCTCAACTATGTTCATAGCAGCCTTATTTATAATAGCCAGAACCTGGAAAGAACCCAGATGTCCTTCAACTGAGGAATGGATACAAAAAATGTTGTACATTTACACAATGGAGTATTACTCAGCTATTAAAAACAATGAATTTGAGAAATTCCTAGGTAAATGGATGGAAGTAGAAAGTATCATCCAGAGTTAGGTAAGCCAATCACAAAAGAACACACATGGTATTCACTCACTGATTATTGGATATTAGCCCAGAACCTTGAAATACCCAAGATTCAACTCACAGGTCACATGACGCTCATGAAGAAGGAAGATTTCTTCAAGTGGGGTTGCTTTGGTCTGTCTTAGAAGGAGTAAGAAAATACTCAAGGGAACAAATATGGAGACAAAGTGAGGGACAGAAACTGAAGGAGGGGCCATCTGGAGACCATTCTACCTGGGCATCCATACCATGTGAAGTCACCAAAGGTAGATGCTGATGTGGAAGTCAGGAAGTGCATGCTGATAAGAGCCTGCTATAGATGTCTCCTCAGAGGTCTG
>NW_021610271.1:0-4154 GCF_004785775.1 Grammomys surdaster | reverse complement strand
AGAGGAGGAGTAAGGAGAGGAAGAGGAGGAGTAAGGAGAGGAAGAGGGGAAGAGAGAGGAAGAGCAAAGGGAGAGAGATGGAGGAGCTGTGGATGGCCATGCTTGTATCGAGAGCAGTCCAAGGCAATAACTTATATCAAAGTTAGATATTGGGACACACCTCTAATTATGTGAGCATCTTGTTAATTGAGCATTATCAAACATATAAATCCTTTGATTAATCTTTAAGCATTAGAGTCTCATTTCTATCGGGTACTGTGTGGATGACAGGATGGTCTGGTCTCAGCCCAACCTTGTAGAGACAGCATGAAAGATTGACAGAGCCATCTCATGGGGGGCAGGGCTGGTGTCTCTGGCCACCTGAGCCAGCGTCCTGAGCTGTGGAAGCAACAAGAACACACCACTGCTCGTGGCCTCAGGCCTTGGCTAGTCAGGTAGATGGTGGCTGTACCACAAAACAGATCAGGTGCTGCTGATTTAAAATATTATCTGCAACATTCAATATCTCCAGTCAGAGAGACATAAATTAAAACTCCTTCTACATTGTGCCTCACTCTAGTCAAAATGGCTGTCATGAAGAAATCCAACAACAAATACTGATGAGGATGTGGGGGAAAGATCCCTTATTCACTACTGATAGACATACTAACTAATACGACATTACGGAAATCAATATGGAGATTTCTCAAAAAAAAAAATTAAAACTCTACCATATGAGCCAGCTCCACCACTCCTGAGCATGTGCCCATGATAAATACCTTACCACAGAGCCATTTGTTCATCTGAGCTTCATTCTGTACTCACAGTAGGCAGCTTAAATGTCCATCAACTGGTGATGGATAATAAGCATGTAATATAGATACATTCTGGGATGTGACTCAGATATACAGAAAATAAAGCTGTGAGATTTGTAATAACACGGATAGTATTAGATGAAGTACCGAAACTCAGAAAGCCAGATACACAATGTTCTTTACCATCTGCGGACCTTAGTCTCTAAAGTACTAATTTATTTGTATAAATAGGTGTAAGTATGGAAAAAGCCTAAAGAACCAAGAAGAGAACCGGGCGGCGGTGGCGCACGCCTTCAGTCCCAGCACTTGGAAGGCACAGGCAGGTAGATCTCTGAGTTTAAGGCCAGCCTGGTCTACAGAGTGAGTTCCAGGACAGCCAAGGCTACACAGAGAAACCCTGTCTCGACATGGTAAGAGCAGGTGATCAAGAGTTCAGGAGCATCCTCAGCTAGTTTGTGAGTTCAAGACCAACCTGGCATGTATGAGACCCCATCTCAAAGACAACACAAAATAGTATTTGTATGTGTGTATTTTGAAAATCTCAAGGATAAAGCTGGTGAAGTAATTCAGTGTTGTGTTAAGGCACTTGCTGCAAGCCTGGTGACTTGACTTCAAACCCTGGGACCCACACAGTAAAAATCAAGAACTAACTCCCCCAACATGGTCCTCTGGCCCACACATACATGCCCTCCTACAATAAACAAACAAACAAACAAGCAAATGTATTAAAAATAAATATCTCGCCAGACGTGGTGGTGTACATCTTTAGTCTCAGCACTCGGGAGACAGAAACAAACAGATCTGAGCTCAAAGCCAGCATGGTCTGTACAGGACAGTCAGGAACTCTGCCTCAAATAAATAAATAAATAAATAAATAGCGCTGCTAGACAGCTGAGGGTGACTCTGGGTCTTCCTGCCCCCAACACCACTGTGCTGGGATCATCGCCCTGTGCCACCATACCTGTTTTACAGAGTGCTAGAGTGACCGGGGCCTTCATTCCTCGCAGGTAATCAACAAAGCAACAACCCTCCACAACCTGATTCTAAATAGTGGCTAATTCTGTAAAATGAGCCTTAAACATTTCTTTATTAACTGTTATTTTTAACAATATGAATGTGTAATTTTACTATTTATTTTAAAAAGCATAGGGCTGGAGAGATGGCTCAGCTGTTAAGAGCACTGACTATTCTTCCAGAGGTCCTGAGTTCAATTCCCAGCAACCACATGGTGGCTCACAACCATCTGTAATGGGATCTGATGCCCTCTTCTGGTGTGTCTGAAGAGAGCTACAGTGTACTTGTATAAATAAAAATAAATAAATAATATTTTTAAAAGCATAAAAACAGGGAATGGTGTCACATAAACGTGTAATCCCAGCTACTTGAAAGGCTGAAGCAGGAGGATGGCAAGTCTGACCCTTGGTAACTTAGTTAGGAACACTGTCTCAAAAGCAAAGGGAAGAGGAAGCTGGGCCATAGTTTAAGGGCGCAGCATTCAAGATGTGTATACGCGGCTCCGGGTTGTCTCCCATGCTGACACCAGATGGAATAAGACCGCAGCTGAGCAATCTTTCCAGTCTGCAAGGTCAGAGGCTTTCCTCACTGGTTCTCCCCTCCCCACGATCCTCCCAGCCCATCTCTGTCTCTGTCTCTCTCTGTCTCTCTCTGTCTCTTTCTCCCTCTCTCCCTCCCTCTCTCTCTCCCTCCCTCCATCCTTCCCTCCCTCCCTCTGGGTGTGTGTGTCTATCTGACTGTCTGTCTGACTGTCTGTCTGTCTCCGGGTTTTCTCTCTGTAGCCCTAGCTGTCCTGGAACTCAGAGGTCCACCATTCTCTGCCTCCCAAACGATGGGCAGGCCACTACACTCAGCTCCTGAACTGTCACCTCAGTTAGATTCAGGTGGAACTTAATGTACGGTTCATCCTGAGGCTGAAGCCCAGATCTTCCTTCAGTTTTGAACCTGTCACATTGAGCAAGTTCTGACCTTCCAAAACTCCGTGGAGGAACAGAAGTAGAATGAGTACTCTCATTACAAAAGGAGAAAATGGGAAGTTTCCTCCCAGGGAGTGTGAGGGGCAGGGAGACGGAAGGAAACCCTCACAGCTGGGTAATCCCACCCCAGGCAGGGGAGTTTTGTGGCATTCAAGGTCAACCTGAGCTACACAGGGAGATGGCTCAGCCTGAGCCTAGTGAGATGGCTCAGCAGATAAAGGTGCCCAACTTGGTGGCTCTCAAACTCCTACCGCTCCAGCTCCAAGGATCTGATGCCTCCATCTGGCCATCCTGGACTCCTCACAGGCATAAATTAAATAAAGGCTTTTTTTTTTTTTTTTAAAGAAAAAGGGACAGACTATCCCTTGAGACTGTTTATGGGGCACTAACACTGCCTATAAGTGCAGAGCCCTCATAGACCCCATGCTAAAAGGAAGGGACAGGAAGGGGCAAGCATGACAGCTGGGCATGGTGACACACACACCTTTTATTCTGGGAATTGAGCCCAGGACCTCAGCCTAAGTTCTACTGAAATACACCTCAGCCGGATTCTCACTTATTACTATCACCCTGGAGTCTGGGCTCTAGTATGTTCATGGAGAGACAGGTATATTTGAACCACAGCAAATACTTTGTTTGTTTCCTTGCTTGCTTATTGTTTGTTTGTTTTTCCTTCTGTTTCAGAACTATGAGGCTGGGGCTGGAGAGATGGCTCAGTAGTTATGAGCACTGGCTGCTCTTCCAGAGTATCAGGTTCAATTCCCAGCAACCACAGCTCACAACTGTTTGTAGTTCCAATTCCAGGGGACCTGATACCTTCATAGACATACAAGCAGGCCATGTATGGAAGGAAATGAAAGACTAAGGCATAAACTAATAATAAATAAATCTTTTTTTTAAAAAAAACAAAACAAAAAACTATGAGGCTGAGGAAGTCGTGAGGCCCAAGAGTTATAGGAAGTCAGCGGTCAAGCCAAGAGAGTGATTCCCCTGAGGAACTTGGCCACAAAGATCTCAGGCTGGGACCACATCGGGGAAGTCCTGTGTGTCTCTTGTCTCTTTGTCTCTCTGTTTCTCTCTGTCTCTCTCTCTCTCTGTCTCTCTGTCTCTCTCTCTCTTTCTTTCTCACCCCCACACACAGACACAAACACAGAGAGAGACACACACACACACACGTGCACACACACACACAGACCTTCCTAGTCAGTTATATCCTTTGAGCTATCTTTCACCCTCATCCCTTCTCTTCAGACTTTTTGTTAATCCTGGAGCTAGTGCTCATAACACAGCTCTTCTCCCTCAATCTTCTCCCTCAAAGGGACTGCCATATTAACTTCAGGTACCTGAGTGTGATCCTCTTCAGCTTTGT
>NW_021610270.1:0-2469 GCF_004785775.1 Grammomys surdaster | reverse complement strand
CAACAGGAAATGTACGAGAAGAGCCAGCCACCCCGGTGCTTCTAGACCTTTGAAATGGCACATTATGGGTGGGGCCGAGCCATCTTTAGCTACACATTTTGTTACTTTCAACCCAAATAGTCATCTTCTCAATTTTTAAATTTTAGGTCTACATACTAAAAAAAAATCACACAGTTAAAATTTGAAATTATATGCTTGCCTTGTAAAAGCTAAAACAAAGGATCAACTCATTCTTGAACAGGCGTTTAAGAGTTAATTATTTCTCCTAATTCCATGAATACATACAATGCATTTTGACCTCCTTGTCTTCTCTTGTCCTGCCCCTTCTTTTCTAGGTCCCCTCTGAGTTTGATGTGTCCCACTGCGTTTAACTAGGGTTGTTTGAATGAGCATCAGTGAGGAGTTATTTACCAGAGTACCAGGAACTTAACCAGTGGCTACACCAGAGAAGCAAACATCTCTCTTACGCCATCAACCATGAATAGCTCTACAAGGAGTGGTGGATCGAATAAGTCCCTTACCTACCCATGTTGGAACGTTCGTGGTCTTTTCCAGGCAGAACTGCTCGGAGTGTCAAATTCGGAAGACTTACTCACGTTCTCCCCATTCCCTCGTCATTGGTGGTCTCTGAGCCAGTGGTGCTGTCTCATTTGGGACTGAGCACTCAGCAGTCGCTGACTCTCAGTCCTTTGACCAATTATGAGTCTTTGAAGTAACCATCACCCACTACAAAAATAAGCTTCTCTGACCAAGGCTGAAGCAAAACCATTAATATTTAAAAGGTAGTCTGATGGACACAATAGGCCTATTTAGTAAATTAACAGCCATAATTTCCTGGCTTAGGGCCTATGGTCTCCCCAGCCATGGTGTTAGTGATCAGTTTTGTAATACCATGCTCCAGAATGCAAGCAGAAAATGGTTGGTTGCCCTCAAAACACTCACACCATTATTACACCGCTGGGCACAGCTTGCCTGGTGAGTTGTATCTTGCAGACTCTACAGCTGGGTAAGATTGTTGACGATTTTTCTTTCCCAGTCATCCAAATTTTGCATCTACAAGCACTTGGGAAGCTAGCTAGCCGGGGGGATCCTTCCAGTTTAGTTCCAGCTTGATTTCTCTCCATCCCACAGGCAAACTCTTGGCAATAAGGTGTAGTGTCAAAAGCAGGATTGTTTTGGGGACCAGGGGTCTCCTTGACCAACAACCCATCCGTGGCCTTGGCTTTTTCATTTAAAGCCCATGGCTTTCTGGGAGCAATGTTACCCACCCATGCAGGGCACCTCCATTCAAACGCCTTTTAAATTAGTTTTCAAAGCAGTGGGTTCCATAAGGCATCTTCATTCAGTCTGAATTGTGGTTAACCGTCTCCCCACCTCCCATTTCTCTCCCAGTGCCCACTTCCCAGCAGCTGTTTTCCTATTCATTTGAATTTGATCTCAGGGTCTAAAAAAAAAAACAAGTTAGAGCCTTTTTATCATTTCCTTTGGAATGCTACTAGATAAGTTTATTAGCAAGACAGCGTCCCCCAGAGCTGACACCTGTCCTCTTGTCTCAACTGTGACAGCCAGTAAAATCTGAGGGGCTGTGGCAAAGAAGAATTCTCACTAAAATATAATCTAATTTTTAAATTTTATTTTTGACTCATCTATGAAATCCTTAAAGTACTACTAAATGTTTGAGACATTTAGTGCACTAAGTAATGGTTCAATCAGATTTGCTGTACTTACCTCATTAAATACTTAGCTTTTCTTCATGGTGAATACTTTTATAAATGCTTTTAGCTTTTTAGAATGTGGCATGCATTGTTAGCTATTACACAGGAAAGAACATTTAACTATCAGATGGAATTCAGACAGTCTGTGTGTGTTCCTTCAACTTTAAAATGTAAAGGTTGAACTATTATATGCTCACAAATCTTAAAAACTGAAAAACAGTGTTTTGACTAAGCAAGATTTTATTTTTGTTTTTCAAGACAGGGTTTCTCTGTGTAGCCCTGGCTGTTCTGGAACTTGCTCTGTAGACCACGCTGGCCTCGAACTCACAGAGATCCACCTGTCTCTTGAGTGCTGGGACTGACGGCGTGCACTACTACTGCCTGCAAGCAAAACTACCTTTATTAGCATCCACCCTCCTTAAATGCTCCACATTTCCCCCTCCCTACTCCTCACTGTATCCTTGCCCTATCCTCACCCCTGGGGAGAACATTCTTAGTTTACTACTTTAGATTCTAGTTAAACCCAACATATTTTCCTAACTCTGTATCCTCCTTGGACTCGGTTCCAGAATGTATTTCCAAATAGAAACATCTTACTTCTACAACATTCTAAGCACTTGTGTGGTGTGTGTGTGTTTCTCCTTTGCTTTGCAATCGAAGTATAATGAATACTTGTGGAAGTGGGGACTTTTAAAATCCCTGCATATCCAAGCTCCATTACAATGGATCAAGTGTGGGGTATCTTTGGCCAAAC
>NW_021610269.1:0-1261 GCF_004785775.1 Grammomys surdaster | reverse complement strand
CGATACCCGGTTCTGAAGATATCTGTATTCCCCCTGAACACTCACACTCCATTGTCATTCTCTTCCCCACATCCTGCCCTTCTGTGTTTATAACTCCTGTGTGAATTAATTACAATTTGAGAAAAAAAAAAGAAATTCTATCTCAAAAAAAAAATTTAAAAAAGACAATATAAAAGCAAAGATCTTTTAAATGATCATTAGCAAAAAATATTATAAAGCATGAGGAAACATATTAGAATGACATAGTATACATAGTTTCTCCATATACTTCAGCCAAAAATCTATAAATGTATTTTTACTGTTGATTGTCAAATACATTCTAACACTCTGATATTTCATGGTGATATGTATATAGCCTTGTCAAATTAATTTTTCTATAGTCAAAAAATCCATGGTCTAAATCTAGTTTGCCACCAACAAGCTATCTCTCTGAAACATTATATCTGACTGACAGTCTGTGGAAAATACTTTTGATCTAAATTTTGTCTTAGCATTGTGAGCATGATGCTTATGTAACTATTCAGTTGAATACAATATTCATCAATAATGTATATTATATTCATTCTAGTTAAAAAGCTGCATTCTTAAACTTTCTATAAAAAATGTTGACCATGTACCTCAAGAATGTGAGAACTGAGCTTCTATAAATGGCCATTGTGACTTGATGATTAAATACGTGTGAAAAAATAAAAAATAAAAAAAGAAATGTCAGCTCCTTCTCCAGCACCATGTCTACTTGCATGCTACTATGCTTCTCACCATGATGATAAGCCATCTTCAATTAAATGTTTTCCTTTATAAGAGTTGCTTTGGCCCTGGTGTCCTTTCACAGCATACTCTAAGACACAAACAGATATTATTCTTAGTTCTAATTTAGAATAAAATACATATCTTCCAACCCCCACATATTGAATTAAGTTTATCAGGATGAAATCATTTGCAGTCTGTTTATTAGTACATATAAATTTGTTAGACTAAATAAGTGAATAACAGTTTCTATAACTGGAGTATAAATGTAGTTTGCATATTTAGAAGAATTGAGGTGTATAATTTACTCAGAGCTGAAAAACATTAGGGAGTGGTGATGAATCTTAAAATAATGTTCAATCTGACTATATCAGTGAGAGATCTTATCTCAAAACACAGGTACCTAAAAAAATGACATACTCAATGTCCCTCTGGGTTCTACATACATGTATGCACATGTACATGTGCTCTATATTCCACAACACACACACACACACACACACACACACACACA
>NW_021610268.1:0-3968 GCF_004785775.1 Grammomys surdaster | reverse complement strand
CCCCTCCCTTCCCCTCCACTCCTTCCTTCTCTCATCTTCCTCCTCGTTTTTTTTTAAATTTTTTGACAGGTCTCACTCTGTACCCCACCAGGCTAGTCTGGAACTCACTGTGTCCTCCAGGCTAGTCTTAAACTCACAGTGGCCTGCCATTTCTGGCTTCTGAAATCTGGGATTACAGGTGTGCAGCCACGCCCAGCTGAAGCCTGCAACTGAGAGAAAGCATAGGTGTACCATTGCAGATAGCAAGCTAGATGCTAACAGATCATGTGGGTCTTTGCTGAGAAGGACCATCAGAGAGAAAGAAGGGGACAAGATGAAATCCTTCTTAGGCTCTGTTTTCATGGGAGACAGCATGTGTGGTAAAGGACTCTAGACGGCCCTTTTCAAAACTGCAGTTTGGAAAGCAAAGACAGTGGCTCACCTGTAATCTCAAAGCTCAAAAGGCCAAGGTAGGAAGATAGAGTTCAAGGCCAGTCTGAGCCACGCTGTGCGAGTCTGTCTCATAAAAATTAATTAATTAATTGTTAATTTTGTTTTAAAAAAGAAGAGGCCCTTGAGTAGAACTAACACAACAGTTTGTAGAAAATATGGGAGGGGAGGAAGACAGATAAAGTTAGACAAATCTAGAATGTGCCCTGTTCTAAAATGACTGGCCTGGAACCTCTATAGGGAAAAGAAGGCAGAACTACCCCATGCTAAAATGGACTAGGGGCTGGGATGTAGCTTTCTGTATCCATGAGGGGCAGGGTTCCATTCCCGACACTGCAGAAAGAGACTAGAATAGCACAAGAACTCCATGTGAACCTTGACCAAACCTGGGGAGGGGACTGAGGTGATACACACACAGTCCAGTGCACACAGCCAGAAAAGTCTGGGGCAAGTGTGTTGGTCCCAGCACAATCATAGGAATTGTCTCAGTTTTATAGATTCAATAAAGGTACCTTGGAAATGATGGATGCAAGGCGTGTAGGAGTAAAGGCTAAAGACTTTGCAATTCCAGATCCTTCCACCACAGTGAGAGGGAGCTGGAAGAGAGAGGTGGTGTATAGATACATGAAAATTAGTGACTCTACAAAAGGGCTTGTCTTTCTATCTTTTTCTGTAGATTTGAAATTTTCAAAAAGTAGGTTTGGTAGGTGGATATTATAAACAGATATATAAAATTCATTGATTTTTTCTAGGTGGTGCTGGTGCATGCTTGTAATTCCAAGAGGCAGAAACAGGTGGATCTCTTAGTAGCCAGCCTTGTCTACAGAACAAGTTCCAGTACAGCCAGGGTTAAGCACAGAAACCCTACTCAAAAAACCAAACCAAACCAAACCAAACCAAAAACAAAAAACAAAAACAAAAACAAAAACAAAAACAAAAGGAAACAAGAAGATACAGAACAAGCTTTACTGATTTTCAAAATGTTAAAAAAAAAAAGTGGCTCGTCGGTGTGCGTGTGCGCATGCGCGCACTTCCGTGCACGTGGACAGACGCTGTTAGGAATGCTTGCTGGCAGATGTTATTCCTGTAGCATGCTAAACAGTCTTGCTACAGTGCAGTCTTCATTTCAGCAGGGAGCCACAGAAATTCTCTAACTGGACTGATGCAGAGGTGTGGAGAACTCTTTCTGAGAGATAACTTTATGGGAAACATTTAAGTTGGGCTCACAACTATTAGGGGAGCTCTACTCTTCAGGAGCTTTGACCTGAGTAGGACCCGGAGAAGAGGTGATAACTGTTGTCAGTGGAGGACAAACATAAAGTAGCAAGTGGATGGGTGCAGGGTATCAACCTAGATCCGCATGTCAGATTGTTATTTGCTTGTATTTTGTGATTTACCCCCGCCGCTTGCCGTCACCACGATTAACCCAGAACCAAATATTCATTTTGCATGGTGGACTGGAAGTGAAAAGACCAAAGAGAGTAGCACACCATAGGGCCCAGAGTGAGCTCTCAAGCACAGAGTTCATGCCTGGGCTCTTGTATATAAACCCAAGCAGGTCCCGCAGCTCCTTGTGCTGTAAGAAAGAACCAGAAAACCCCAAAACGAGATCGATTCCTGCCATAACCCTGTGGCATTGTTGCACAGTTCCCAAGGATCTGAACAGTCTGAGCTGATTTGCATGTTTGACATATTTTACTGAATGTATATAATGTGCTAGTTTCTTGTTTAATCCTTGAAGAAACTCACTGTCTCCAGCATTATGATGCTCTGAACTGGCACTGGGAGAAGTTAAAGATTGGCACATAGCTGCAGCTGGGAGTGGTTCTGAAGAACTTGCCCTCTGCATGACCTTACGCTTGCTGGCCTCAGTCTGGGCACCAAAGCCGATGCCATAGCCCGTGCACTTGCCATTTTCCCATTCGATAACTGCTTAAAATAGACATTTTATTAAATTACACAACACTATTTTAGTGTAAGTTAATTACACTAAAATAGGTCATTTTCATAGGCTGCCTCTTAAAATGTTACAAAACACTTCACCATAAGAATCAATGAGATTAATACAATGAAATCAGAGAGTCAGGGTAGGGAACAATGGTAAACACAATGTGCTTTTGCCATGGGTGATTTATTTAGCCCAGCTGAGCTGCATGCTTACTTTAAGGACAATGGGACTCACCGGAAATGAGGAAAGGACAAGCCTTATTCAGGAACACCTTGAGCCCCCTAAAAGAATTCTAATTTTGTACTCAATGGACTTAATTAAATACAGTAGATGATGCTGTGTGCATTACGTCTTCTTGATATTACGCATTTTTCTTTCTTTCTTTTTATTTCATATTATGTGCTATGTAGTACAGGCTGGCCTTGAACTCTCAACCCTCCTGACTAAGGTTCTCCAGTGCTGGGATTTCAGGCATGTGCTATGATACCCAAGTCTGCCTCATATCATTTTTAACACTAAATAAAGGCACATTTAATATGCAGATACTGTATTTAAAATTAATTTTATGGGGGGTAGGAATATTAACTAAAATTGAGACTATATAAGAACACTTATGAAAAATTATTACTTTTTATGCCAATTTAAAAATATAATAATTACATAAGGAAGGCGGGAAGGCAAAGGGGCTTGCCCCAAGTCTGACAGCCAAAGTTTCACGCCTGGGACCTGCACAGTGAGAGAAGCTCTATATGTATGCTGCAGCATGTGCGTGCACACCATTTTTAAAATGTAACAAAAATAGTATGTTCTTTGAAAGAGATTTTGAACACAGGTATCCACTATGGATAGATAGTACTTCTCCAGGAAACATTAATTACTAAATAAAAATCCTACTTAGTGCCAAGTATGAGATCCCTCCCTATGAATTATTGATAAGAAGATCCCAGAAGCCCCTAAACAACACAGTCATTGTTCTTGGTTGCCTACCATAGCCATATGTAAAATCCTATTGCTGAGACATCACGCTCTTTGGTTGCAAAACATAGAGATATAAACTCGAACTGACCTGAAAACTTTCTTTATCTTGGCTAGCTCTCATGGTGCCAGACATTGCAATTAAGGTCTCTGAGGGAGGAGAACCATCACCGGATTATCCACTGAATGGAACAATTTCAATCTGTCAGGTGCGAGCACTTGTGCAAAGTGGAATGCAGGTCGTGAGGGAATGAGCAACCTTCTAATTGATCTTGAGGCCTGCTTCTCAACAGAAAATGTATACCTAGTGCTATAAACATGGTCAAAAGCCCACTTCTTGGGGGTTCATAGGTCCAAGTCAGGGAATGTATTTCTATTGTTTTGCTAACTGGACAAGTTTTCAAACTGTCTTCAAAATATTTATGCTTAGTGCTATTTTCAATCTTGGCCAGAGAATCTTCTTTTTTTTGCAGTGTGTCTCAGACAGTGCTGAGACTGATGACTAGTCAAGTGTTGAGATTGAATGACCGTTGAATGATTTACACGCTAAATAGTGTTTTTATATGATCCTCTCCACAGCTCAGAAAACTCCATGGAGGTGGGTTGTAGGAAGCCG
>NW_021610267.1:0-2024 GCF_004785775.1 Grammomys surdaster | reverse complement strand
GCACTTTGCTGAAGTTGTTTATCAGGTTTAGGAGTTCTCTGGTGGAAGTTTTGGGGTCACTTAAGTATACTATCATATCATCTGCAAATAGTGATATTTTGACTTCTTCCTTTCCTATTTGTATCCCTTTGACTTCTTTTTGTTGTCTAATTGCTCTAGCCAGGACTTCCAGTACTATATTGAATAGGTAGGGGGAGAGTGGGCAGCCTTGTCTAGTCCCTGATCTTAGTGGGATTGCTTCAAGTTTCTCTCCATTTAGTTTGATGTTGCCTACTGGTTTGCTGTAAATTGCTTTTACTATGTTTAGGTAGGGGCCTTGAATTCCTGATCTTTCCAAGACTTTTATCATGAACAGATTTTGAATTTTGTGAAATGCTTTCTCAGCATCTAGTGAGATGATCATGTGGTTTTTTTTCTTTGAGTTTGTTTATATAGTGGATTACATTGATAGATTTCCAAATATTGAACCATCCCTGCATTCCTGGGATAAAACCTACTTGATCATGATGGATGACTGTTTTGATGTGCTCTTGAGTTCGGTTTGCTGAATTTTATTGAGTATTTTTGCACTGATGTTCATAAGGGAGATTGGTCTGAAGTTCTCTTTCTTTGTCGGGTTTGTGGGGTTTGGGTATGAGTGTAGTTGTAGCTTCATAGAACGAATTGTGTAGTGTTCCTTCTGTTTCTATTATGTGGAATAGTTTGAGGAGTACTGGTATTAGGTCTTCCCTACCTCCTTTCCAACATTTATTTCACTCTAATCTCTTCCAAACCCCCAACACAAGGTAGGAGAGATAGGAGGTTAGAGGAGAAAGGGAGGGTAGACCTCTTTAGAGGACATCTTTCTCACTAGAGACATCAAGTTCCTTGGGTCAATCACTAGAATATCTCAACCCAGCAACCTGCAATCCATCAATCCAATAAGAGCAAAAGCACAAATGTAACTGCAGGAACCAGCAGCATCAGGGACAGCAGCCACCACAGGCTGTCTCATGGCCCTCAGATTTATATCCTCTCAAGGGTCCTCAGAATTTTAAACATAAACTATCTGCAGCTCAGGAGTGTTATAGTTGGGTCTTGAGGTAGAACTATTCCCAGTCCAAACACCAAATTGATTTCCAAAGTGATTATACAAGTTTGCACTCCCACCAGCAATGGAAGAGTGTGCCCCTTGCTCTACATCCTTGCCAGCATGTGCTATCTCTTGAGATTTTTATTTTAGCCATTCTGACGGGTGTAAGATGGAACCTCAGAGTTGTTTTGGTTAGCATTTCCCAGATGACTAAGGACATTGAACATTTGTTTAAGTGCTTCTTGGCCAATCGAGATTCCTCTATTGAGAATTTTCTGTTTAGCTCTGTAGACCAATTTTAACTTGGTTATTTGGGTTGTTGGTGTCTAACTTCTTGAGTTCTTTGTAAATTTTGGATATTAGTCCTCTGACAGATGCAGAGCTGGTGAGGATCCTTTTCCGAATCTGTAAGCTATTGATTTGTCTTCTTGACAGTGTTCTTGGCCTTACAAAAGCTTTTAAGTTTCATGAGGTTCCATTTATCAATTGTTGATCTTGGAGCCTGAGCCATTGGTGTTCTGCTCAGAACTTGTTACCTGTATCAATTCATTCAAGGATATTTCGAACTTTCTCTTCTATGAGATTTACTATTTAGTTTTATGTTGAGGTCCTTGATCCACTTGGACTTTAGTTTTGTGCTTGATGATAAACATGGATCTATTTGTGTTCTTCCACATGCAGCCATCCAGCTAGTCCAGCACCATTTTTTTATGAAGATGTTTTCATCTTGCATCTTCATCAAAAAATTAATCGTGTATAGGTGTGTGGGTTTATTTCTGGGTCTTCAGTTTGATTCCATTGATCACTGTGTCTGTTTCTTTATCAATGTTATGCAGTTTTTAATCAGTATTGCTCTGTAGTACAGTGGGAGGGACAGGAATGGTTATTCCTCCTGAAGTTCTTTTATTGTTCAGGATGGCTTTGGCTATCCTGGGTATTTTGGTTTTCCAAA
>NW_021610266.1:0-1045 GCF_004785775.1 Grammomys surdaster | reverse complement strand
AGAGAGAGAGAGAGAGAGAGAGAGAGAGAGAGAGAGAGAGAGAGAGAGATTGTCAAGGAGATGAAATGAGACACAGGAGATTCACCAGTAGACTTTGAAGTGAATACCTGGACCAGTGCAGCAGAGACATAGAGCTATCTACTTGGCGAGATGCACAGAGCTAGCTACTGGCGGGATTTAGTAGTGCCAGGATTAGATAGCTGCCTAGGACACTGCCTATCTAAAAGGCCTAAGCTTTAAAATATTAAAAAGCCTCTATGTTATTATTTATACCACAGTCTGTCCAATAAATTCTTGCTATATTAATCTCACCAGTGAGGTTCAGAAAGCCAGGCATAGTTTCTGTGGAAATGTCAGGGAAATGAAGATTTTCTAAAAACCATGTGCTGTACTATGCTATAGCTACACTATGAATGGAGGTCAGTCATGGCAGGAAGCATGGCTCCTTTAAGACTTTGCCTGCAGAACATAGACATCCACAACTCAGCAAAGCCTACTGCTGGGCACTTAAGCAAGAGACTGTGAGTGGCCTGAGCTGACAGGAGCATCCAGCTTGACATTGAGCCAAGGTGGCAAAGTCTGCCACCATCTTTATGTTCTAGCATGAGCCATCCTTTACTTAACACAGAAAGAGCATCTTCCAGGAGCAACAATATGACTAAGAACACATCAGAACCAGTAAAGTATGCTTGAAACTAGCAGTCTTTAGAAAAAAGAATTAGAGAAATTTCAGAGATACATATACAGAGATAAATATATAGTTTGAAAACATGAAATAGAGAATAAATAGTTTTCAAATGCTCTTAGATGCTAAAGAACAAAAGGAAACGGAATATTGACACTCTTATAAATAAAATAATAAGTGTTAAAATAATAAACTGAAGTCTCCAAAGGAAGGACAGACTAAGAAAAACAGGTAGAATTTTATTTTAAGTTTGCATAGACAACAGAAAAAAGAAAATAGACAAAATAGACTATCTTGCAATGAAATATAAGGTTTGAAAATAATAAAATAAAGTCTTCAAAGGAAGGATAGAGATTACAT
>NW_021610265.1:0-3468 GCF_004785775.1 Grammomys surdaster | reverse complement strand
TCTCATTTGGTCTTGGTTGTTTTAGATCACTGATTTAATATTGATAATCATTTATTCTGTCCAAACCATGGCTATCTGTGTGGGTGTGCAACCTTGTCAGATCATACAGGGGTCCCGTTTCTTGATGTAATGCTCGTTCTTGACGTTGTCTTCAGAGTCTTAATAATTTTTAAGCAAGAGCCTTACATTTCTGTACTGCGGGAATCTCTGAGAATTACATAGCAGATTTGGATTTTAAAGAGACTAGAGAGGAAAATAAGAAATCAAACAAGGGTCAGACTCCTGAGAAATTTACAATATACATTTGTTCTTGTGACCAGTACCCTGCAGCTCTCTTGTCAGGCATACCTTCTAGAAAATGTCAGAGGAACTGCTGTAGCCCCTGAGTCTGACGGTCAGCATGCTGATGTTGCCTAGCAATGCCAAGTTCACCTGGAGGGAGGGTCTTCTCCTCTTGAACTAGAGGAGAGCGACTCTCATGCGTCATGGAGTTTCCAAGAGCATATCGTGATGTGCTGTGCTGACCTGAGTGGATGGAGTCAAGTCTATATTTAGCCGCCGTGTCTGTGTTTGTGAATCAGACTGATTTAGGACTGTGGAGAGTCCATTCATTCCTCCTCCCTTTCAGAAGCTGTTTTGATTTAAGTGGGAAGTGTAATGAACAGGGGACCGGCTCAGGTGAGTATCATGGGACTCTGCCTGTGCTGAGAACAGGGGATCAGGCAGGCTTGTGTTCTGCTTAGCATGGCTGTTCAGCTAGAAATCTCCTTACCTCTTCAGCCTAGCAAACAGCATCAGCAGTACACGCAGCGGCCTTTCCCTCTGTGTTACCTGGAAGGTTCCAAGCATTAGACTGTGGCCTGGTAGGGGGCTTCGTTGTGACTAGAAGGCCAGTGAGCAACAAATGACCCTGAATACAATAGATTCTGAAGTGAAGAGCAGAACAAGAAGAGGAGTTAGGCCAGGTGACTCATGTTGGCAATTCCAGCACTTGGGAGGCTGAGGCAGGAGGATTGTTGTGAGGCCAATTCAGAATGAGTTCCAGGTCAGCCTGTGTTCCAAAGTGAGAACTTGCTTTATAACAAACAAGCAAACAAACCAAACAAACCAAACAGCCAAAATGGTGGTGCTAGGGGGATTAATGTCACACAGTTTTGGCTAGCTGTTGATATGGTCCTACACTCCTTCATCTTTCCCTGTCTTGGGGTCCCATAGCCGTGGGTAAGATACAGTGTGTTTGAGCATTTGCTCTGGTAAAGTCCTGAGAGGCTGGGGCTCGCTGGCTGGAGCTCATCCTTGTCACTCCATCATTTAGGATTGGGTAGCAAACGTCTGGAAACCAACTCAAACTAGCTCAAATGAAAGTGGCTACTGGTTCATAAAGACTTTTGATGACTTCTGGGACCCAGGAAGAACACGGCTCATCTCAGGGCAGCAGGGTCTCCTGAGTTCCTAGGATCTGCTTGCTTTGACGTTCTCTGGACAGTCCAGTTCTTCCTTTAGTCTTTCCCCATTCCCCAGTAGGCAGCTTCTTACTGGATCAAGAACTCTACCTTAGGCCTGGCCACTGAGGAACAGTTAGCTGCTACTGGTCTCTGTTCCAATGTTAGTTCCTGTGATTGGTTCCTGTG
This sequence comes from Grammomys surdaster, assembly GCF_004785775.1. Classification (NCBI taxonomy): domain Eukaryota; kingdom Metazoa; phylum Chordata; class Mammalia; order Rodentia; family Muridae; genus Grammomys; species Grammomys surdaster. The sequence continues at coordinate 1,837 of NW_021610265.1, read as the reverse complement.
ATTGGAAATGTGATTGGCTTCTGTCAGAGAAGTCGGCCATCAGGACCAATCAGTTGAGGTCAGATGTGGGAATCACAGAATTCCTATTTGAAAACCGTGCAGCCTAGTGTATAAGAGGCAGCGTGGGGCAAATGGACTATGTCACCAGATAGAAGAACCAGAAAGGTTGAGCAGGGTCAGACTTGGGGGGAATCTCAGAATTGAGAATGGCAGGAACAGGGCCAGCTCCCCACCAAACTCCATGATCTGGAACACATAACATGACACCCCACTGAGAGGACCATGCCCAGTCAGTCATGTAGCATAAAAACCTGGAGTTCTCCATGCTAAGGAGGTCTCTAGCTAGGCCTGAGTATTCAGCCAATGGGCTTCCTGAGCATTCATTCCTGCAAAAGGTATTTAATCCCTGGTTCACTCCATGATGTAGGATGTATGCATTCATAACTGCCATCAAACAAAACAGCAAGCTTTGGACAAGCAAGGACTGACCATTCATCAAGGATCACCACAGGGGTATTGGGAGGGGAGGCCTTTGTGGTAAAGATCCTCACCTAAATCCCTGGGTGAAGGCCTTCTCTCTTCCAGCCCCTCTGTATTCTCAGCACTCATTCAGAACCAAACTGGGTTCTGGCCCAGTCTGGGCTCAGTCTTCCCCTTCCTTCCTGGTACATAGGTGCCCTGAGGGAAAGTGTGGGCTACAGACCCCCATTCCCAATTCCCAACTGTACTCCAGCTACAGCTCGGTACATAGGAAACTGGCAAACACAGCATCTCCATCCCAGACTCTGCTGTTGCCCACTGAGAAAACACAGACTGAGGACCACCATTACAGACTGTGTTCTGCCTCCCCTGGGCAGCTTGTTGGCAGCGCACGGGCACCCTATGACAAGGCAGCTGCAAAGCTGGGCAAGGCAGGACCCACATCCACACTATAATCTAGCAACCCACAGAGAAGTGACTGTATTAGTAATAAGGTTGACAATAGAGAAAAAGAATGCTGTTCTAGATCTGGATTTAATCTAACAAAATTTCTTACACCTTTCTCTCCATTTTCTCTTATGTTCATGTCCCCATGGGCACATGTGTGTGAATATAGGTGTGTAAATATACATGTGTGGTTGGTATTGGGAGTTGTCCACCTGACACACCGAAGCCAGTTGAATCTAGAGCTCACTGATATTGAGGGTCTTCACAGGCAGCTTATTCTGGGGATCCTGGATCTCAACCTCTGAAGGCTAGAATTACAGGTGACTTCCAAGCTGACCTGACATTTATGTGAGTTCTGGGGATCTGAATACCAGTCCTCATTCTTGCATGGTAAACTCTTAACTACTAAGCCATGCCCAAACCCTCTTATGGTTAGTGCAGACAGAAGGAAGCAGTAGGAATGATGTCATTGTCTTATGGACTAGGGACACCAAAGCCAGTTGGCTTTGAGGAGGATTTCCAAATTGAAGCCGAAGCATACATAGGGTAAGTTGTGTCACTAGGACACTGGGACAGACAGTATACTCCATGCTCCGAGGAAAGTGTGTAAGGCTTTAGGAGAAGCTGAGGTAGCAGATCCAGGGGCCCTGGGTTAGTCAGAGTTCCATCATTGTAACAAAATACCAGAGATGAACAATTGAAAAAGATGGCTCATGGTTTTGGAAGTTTCAGCCCATGATTGATGTGTCCTGTTGATCTGGGCTTGCCCTGCTCGTCATGGTAAGAGAGCATGGTAGTGTGAATCCTTACCCGATGGCGGGGAAATGAGAGGGTGAAGGTGAAGGTGTCCTCCAGTGACCTAAAGAGCTCACTAGAGCCTTAATGTCTTAAAGGTTCTACTTTAGCTACA
>NW_021610264.1:0-1342 GCF_004785775.1 Grammomys surdaster | reverse complement strand
CTTACCTGTGTCGATTGAGTGTTACTTTTGACCCTGTGACTTTAACTTCCTCAAGATCTTTCTTGCTCTTTCATTCTTGCCATTGTGGTATTTTCTCCCCATCCTTCTGCACATCTTTTTCCTTCTGGTCATTGTCTTCAGTATCTCCCTCTCACTTAACACACCTGAGAGAAAACCGAGGGGGGTGTGTGTGTCTAGGCTGCTGACTGGAAGTTCTATCTGTTTGCTGGTGTGCCTTGCCATCAATGGGACTTGTCTATGGGTTGCCCCAAATGTGCCACCTGGACCTCTTAGCTGTTCATGTTTAGAAGCCTCTATGAACTGATTAGCCATCTCCAAGCCCTGTCTATCATGCAGATGGGTTTAGTCTATCTGTCAGCCAGCGTTATTGGGCCAGTCGATATAGGAACAAAATGTTCATGAATCCAACTTTTCCTAATACAAGGCTAGGGTTTATTAGGGTTTCCTAATACAGGCAAAGTCACCACCCTTAACGATTCCCATGTCCAATGCTACAGTGTGACAGAAAGCGTATCTCTCACCCCCAGTGGAGTTTCCAGACTGTGAAGATCAAGGGACCCTTCTATACAGAGCAAATCAACTGGCTGTAAAAGGATTGTTTAATTTTAAAGACATCTTAATGTAGAAGGACAAACAGCCACTTAAACCGAATGCATGTCACTGTACAACATGATTCTGAGCACATACACACCCAGGATCCACAAGACGTCTCATCCTGAATTCAGGACATGCTCGGTAGGTAGAAATCCAAGACAACTTTCGTTAGTCCGAGCTCTGTGACGAGAGCAGGTAAAGCTGCTTCTCAGCTGACATCACATCCCACTACTCTAAAGTCAACTTTAACATGGCTATGGCTTCACTTGAAGCCAGCATGTCAGCAAAAGGCTACATGCTGCCCTTCTGTGCACTGGAGGATAATAAACCAGTCTACTGTTTGCCTATCACTGATTTGGTGCATACTGGATGCCAGACTTTGTGCCAGGTGCTTCTAACCTGGGGCACTTTAGACTAGTGTCCTGCACAATCCAAGGGCTGATATTGGGTTTGTGGTCTGTGTCAGTAGTAGCCTCCCCCACCCCTCTGGATTTGTGCAGTGTACAGAGCAGAAGGGCTGTGGTTTAAAATGTTCCAATAATCCTACAGGATAGTACAGCTTATGTAACAGATGATGTAACTGGTGCAGAGAGGTGATGCCATTTGCTGAAGTTCTCACAATCAATAGGTATTGGTTCCAGAGTCCAGAGCCCACCAAGACGTTGCTTTCTTGTGACATTGCAAGCTCACCAGAGCCCTCTGCAGGGCTGGCTCCATGCCCACCCTG
>NW_021610263.1:0-1921 GCF_004785775.1 Grammomys surdaster | reverse complement strand
AGATAGTATGAAAGAAATACCGAGTGATGAGTCTTTCCAGAAATCTCCTACTTGTTCTATGAGTATTGCATTTTCTTTTAACCCATGGTCCCTCTTGGCATAGGCTACTTGCATCTGGATTGTGTATTCCAGTTTCTGCTGTCTCAAATGATTCCCTTCTTCAGGCAAACTGGGTGACTCAGTCATTACACTCAATTAGCAGATGGTTCATTCTACTTTGCATTGCAGGGTTTAGTGTTTTGCTTGCTTGGTTAATTTTGCCTAGTGCAGACCAGTCTACACTTCCCAAATATGAATGGTGTGAGAAGAAAAGCAAATTAATAATATCTGTTTATAAAAGCGTAGAGGTTAGCAAACAAGTGAAATATAAATGGAATTCCAGTGATGGAAGCCACTTTCATTTTAACCTTAATGAAGTTAATACTATTGTAATGGTGACTGTACAAAATGCCTTTCTCTATCCATACTTTTTTTTTTCAATTTTATGTGTGATCTTCATAAAAATACCTTAATTTAAGATGAGTTTTAAGTTTTAAAAGAAGGTTAATCAATGAGCTAGACTATGCTAATTAGCTTAATTTAAGTTACTTGCTTATTGCATGTTTAACTATAGCTACAATCTTTGAAATTGAGGTAAATATTGATGCTCCAGAGACTCCTTTGTTCCCTAATTACCAGAGTGACAGGATAATAAAGTGTGATTGTTTTTATTATCTTTATTTTATATAAATGCAAATTATGTTAACACTTACTTTAATGGAAACGAATCTCTAGGAGAGTCTAAAATACTTATAATTGTATGTTATGAAATTTAAATATATGCAGTTTATTGCATATATGCATACATATTTTATGTCACATATGCAATGATTTATACTATTTTTAAAATATATTGCAAAATAATTTTAAAAACATTGTAAGTGCATGACTATATGCTTAGATCTTTGTAAATAGCTAATATTTGAATACTTACAAATGGTTTTATGTGTCGAGAACAGGCTATCTCCGACTCTAAGATAGTTTATATTGTATATAATGGTTGTTTTTCTGTGTGTGCCTTCCCCTAAGAAGCTCCACTTACAATGATCTTTGAGTTTATTTGTGGGGAAAAGGATGGCTGTAGTCCTTGCATCAACCTGTGGGTCCCAACGCTTTTGGGTGTCAAAAAAAACTTTTCTAACAGGGATAGCTTAAGTCTATCAGAAAACACAGATATTTCCAACATGGTTCATAACCATAGCACATTTATAATTAGGAAGAAGAAACAAAAATAATATTGGGGTTCACCATTTAAACAGAATTGTTTAAAAGGTTACAGTACTACAAAGGTTGAGAATCACTGCCTTGTATGGATTAAAAAATGGCATCATTTATCAGGCATCACTCAAGGAACACTAACTGGTAAATGTCTTATTCCTTGGAAAAGAAATGGAGTACCCTGTAAACTTATTGGGGAAAAGTGAAACTGTGAAGCACATGGATATATTAAAACCTTATCAGAGGAAAAAAGGCCAAGTTCATATCTGGCATGCAAGACCAAAGAAAGGGTATAACTTCCTCAGCTGGAGCCCGTAATTTGATGAACACCTAACATTGCAAGGCCAGAGCCCCACACAAACCTATCATCTGATACATGGTGTATGTGTCAAGGACCAAGAAACACACTGTCTTTTGAGGGTCAGCTGAGCTGAGTCCCTTGCTTTTGGCAAGGTCTACATAGGTGCCTGACCATCCACTTGTTCACTCCTGTAGACCTGTACCTGATTCTGCCTTGCACATTGTAGCAAAACTCAGCAGCCCTGCTCTTATCTGATCTAGCAATCACTCCCTCCCAGCACTGGTCTGGCTCAGTATCTTATCAATTAAGATTTAGTGTCAGTCAACTTCTGGAACTTTTGGAGTCTACTGAGCTTATTAAATT
>NW_021610262.1:0-6414 GCF_004785775.1 Grammomys surdaster | reverse complement strand
TTTTTTCCTAATCAGCTGCCTTAAAGATGCCTAATATTCCACTTTGAACAGTTATTACCTTTCGATATTTTATATATAAGGACTCTTCTTTTTCTAGGTCAGCAACTTGTAGAGAAAACTGAGGAACTTGCAGTTCTGTGAATTGATGTTCTTTTTGTCGACAGCATTATATATGTGTAGTCATATAATCCATGCTTGTCGAAGACGTTGTAAGTGAACAATTCCTTAAGCTCTTGCATGTCTAACCATTGCTGTTCCTTATGCTTTTGAAACAGTAGACATAGGAAAGTTCCTTCAGATTTTGCCGAGCATTCCAGTAAGATAACTCTTACCTGGCCTCTATTTGTTTTACAAAGTCTAATCACGGTTGCTCAGTATTCACGAGAACCCTATGACGTTTCCACTGTTCTCCTTTTGATAACATTAAGTAACAGATTCCGAGTTGTTCAGTTATTTAACAGAGAAATTGAAACTGGAGCAAAGGCGTTTGTTTGTCAGAGGGCTCGTGTCCCTGTAGCAGACTGGTTTGGACCTTCCTATTTTAAGCTTCTTGGTAGTGAGTCTGTATGTAGTCAATTTTATTTGAATTAAAATTTAAAAGGCCGGTGACATATAACTGTTGAAGCAGACTTTGGATCAAACATTAACGCTGCTTCTGTGGACTTTGAGTAAGTACGCTTGTTGTAGAAATTCTGACGGGGTTCCTGCCTGGCGATTTATGACTTTGTTTAATGTAAGAGCACAAGCTGATTCACCTCTATGCTGTGGTGCTGCATTTCATACTACGTGAGTGCAAAAAGTTTAAACAAAATCCACAGCGCCAGGGGTAGAACTCAGGATCTTGCATGTACTAAGCCACATCGTCAGATCCCTGTGTGCTCTAAATGTGATTCTCTTAACAAAGACTTTACTTCTCAGTAACTTAGTTTTCTGGTATCATGTAATGGTAGACAAATGAGACAATATTTTCAGTATGTGCTAAAAGTTTGAAATAGAGTACCCGCTAAGAGTAAAAACATTCATTTCCATTGCAATTCCAAATGGTTTGCGTTGGAAAGTTGGTGACTTAAAATTAATGTGCCTCAGAAGTTAAGAGGTCTTCTCCTCTTGTGGTGATTGATTCTCAGCACCTATGCCAGGCAGCTCACAACCATCTACAATTCGAAGTCAAGAGGATCTGACCCCCCTCTCCAGTCTTTTTCTGGTACCTGCACGATGTGTGGTATATATTCACACAGACATGTACACAAACATTACAAACAGTAAATAAAAAGAAATCTTAATTGTAAAGGAAAATTGTGAGCTACCGTTGTATGTGGAAATCTTCCTAGTGCTAAGATGGTTCAAACCTTACACAAAAAAGCAGAAGCTATCTTTGTACTTAGATGAGATTCCAAGTGTTCAAATTACATGTGTACTTGTTACAGATCTAAAGTCTGGGAAAATTCTAGTCAATAGAATAAAACCAAGTATGCATATACATACAAGGGGCTGTTTCTACGTACTTCATAGAAATCCAACTTACATACTTGAATTTTAAGTTGTCCATTGAAATCCATGCATAGGATTTTAAATATAAAATATAAAAGAATACTTATAGAAAAAAAATCCCATCACATATAACTTTCACAGAAATCAACAGAAAAATGCAAGTTCATCATATTGTTTTAAAAGTAATATAGTATTGTTGCTATTTGTCACTGGTTTATTAGTACTTAGTACACAGTGTGAAGATTAATGAAAGAAACTCATTTGCTTATGTAGCTGATGAGGTCAGGCAATCAGGACCAGAAATAGGCATACTTAAGGATGTCATTAATAAAGAAGAAGAAAATATTCATTGGATGTCCCATAAGCCTATGTTGTTCAAAAAGTGAATTACAGAACCATGCACAGTCAGGCACAGCAACTGAGGAGCAGAACAGTTCAACACACACTCATTGCACTGTCCGTCTTGAGAGTGTAGTTCTATTCTATGTTAGTATTTGAAATAATTACACATTAATCTGCAGAATTAAGTTAAGGCATGTTTCTATAGTATTTTGAATTTTGTTTTCAATTTCAGGGTTGAAATACCCTCCTAAAAATAGTTATTAACCTTGTCAGAAGAAAATGTGGGGTAATAACTCATAGGAAGATACAGTTGGCTTGTGGATGCTTAGGTCGTGTGGAATGTACAGTTCCAAACATATTTCCCCCCAAATTAAGCTTCTTTTCGATGCATTTTGGCACTGTGCTGTTTTCACCTGTTAATTTCCTCTGCTTGTCAGAACTTCCAGTCATCTAGATCTGGTTTGGCTCTATTTTTTGGAATAACTTGGTTTTTGTTTTTCACCAGATCCAAACCAAAGCAGTATGCAAGCTAGGGGGCTGCCACTGCCACAGCCTCGGAAGCTTGTACGATAGAGCTCTGAACTTCTTGGAAAAGCGTCAGATTTTTAGTTTGTCTTTTAGAAATGCTGTAGTCCTCGGCTGCTGTAAGTGTGTGGATCCAAACATATAAGTATGTTGCCAAGAAGGAAACTCTAGAAAATTGTCTCCCCTCTTATTTCAACAATAACAAATTCCATGGCATTTAAAATTGATGACCTGTCATCTGTGGTTTGTTTAGAATTACTGAAGATGACTTTTTGTTTTTCATGTTGAGTAAGAGTTAGGCTGCTGGTCACAGTTAGCTGTAATTCGTCAAAGTGATATATACAGGCACACACATAATACATATAGCATAAAGTAATAAAAGCAAGCATTATACCCTTGAAGAGAAATGTAGGGCCCATTTTTCCTTAAAGAAAGGAGGTAGAAGGAGGTTGTGAAAATACAATAAGAGTGTGAGCGGTGTTTATGAAATTTTGAGGCAAAACAGAAAATAACCTTTAACAATGGTTATTCTAATAGGCACACCTGGTTTTTGTTTAGCATCACAGAATGATTGTGCGACTGAGAATCTTACCACCTGCACCTTGGCTTTCAGTAATTAGCGAATCACTTCTCTTTTGAGGGAGTTCTGTGCTAAAAGATCCTGATCACTCTCTGTGCTCGGACTCTGAGCACTGAGGACCACTGCTACTCAGCAGGTCACACACCATTGCCTTTGTTTCTAGATCTACCTATTTCCTCAGGGAACATTTGTGTAAATGAGAATATTCCATGTGCTTTGTGACTTCTCTTCTTCTTTCACGGGAGCAAGAATTGCAGTATATGGTTCTACTCAGCTGCGTTCTATGGAAATGAAAAGACAGTTGGGAGGGCCAGGGGTAGTATCGCTTGATTGAACCAAGGGATGAAAACAGTTTGCTCTTTACAGTGCATTTGTTTTCATTTGTCTAAAATGATTTAATGACGATTCACAGAACATGAAAACATAGGGCTTTTGAGCATGTCTTAGTGTGTACACATAAAGTGCTTTTCTTTTGGCAAGGTTTATCTATGTGTTCTTTCATAGAAACCTGAGGCCTGCATTTATTCTATTCAGTGTGCTGTTTTTCTCTCTAAAAGTGTATTCTTAATTTTTTTTTCTGATTGGAGAGGATATACGTATTTAAGGTAATTTCTTTGGGAGACTTGCTAGACTGACACTTTATGAAAGCATAGGACATGACTTTGAATAAACAGAAGGAAGAGACCTCTGTTTAGATGTGATAGAAATGCTAGGAACCCTGTTGGTTGTATTTGAACTGCTGAAGACAAGATTGTTTTGTGGGTGCATCCTGTCTATTTAAAACAGTGAAAAGTTATTCTTTTTATAGGTTCTTGACTAAACTGGTGAGAGAAAACTCATTTCACATTAAATGCATCAAAAGTCTTATTCCATTGTGCTTTTAGCATGATTTTTTAAAATTGGAATACATTTGAATACACTGCAAAGTATATATTTGTGTGTGTGTGTGTTATTTATCTACCAGTATATTCTTAAGTTGATCTTTTAAGCAAATAAAAAACATGTTTTTCATGGTAATATGTCAAATGTTATGTTAAATCAAAGTCTCACAATACTCAGATTCAGTGGCTTTTATTTGCTAGTCAAAAACTATCAATTTTGATTGATCAGTACCCAGAATTGTAATTTGCAGTAAGTCTTTCATTGCTTTCATCTGTTCATACAGATGAACCGATCCCCTTGCTTAGTTTTCTGTGGCGTGTATACTATAAACAAACAAACAAACAAAACAAACAAATGAAAAACCCAGCAATAATTAAGGAAGCAAGGAAAGGTAGGGCTATTTTGGAGACCTTTAGACGATGCTTTTTGCTACTATGTAATTGACATTCAATTTCATTGTCTTTTTTCCAGTGACTCAATAGGAGTTTTACAGTTTCTCTGCCTTGATTCATTGTATTTACTATGGGATGGACAATATGTAGGAGCATATGCTTTAAAATATGTTTGTATTATATTGAGAATTTCATACACATACGTTAATCAGAACAGGTGAGTAATAGAAACAGGGTAGCTGTAGACTGTTTTGTCTTCCAATAAAGGGCATGTGTATCTACAGAGGAGTAAATTGCTGGTTACTGAGGAGACACACATTCATGCCTGCTGCCTCATTGAGGTACCACTTACAAGTATTACTTCCATTGTGTGTGATTGCTGCTGTTCTTAGAAATTAGGTAAGAAGTCAAGTGTCAACAGGTTTTTAGTCTGCATGTGCTTGCATGAACGTAAAACATAACAAATCAAGTTTTTCGTCATGATTTCCTGAAGATGTGTCAATGTATGGTTCAAATTCTGTAGCAATTCTATACGTGGAAATAATATAGAAGTTCCTAAATTTTAGTTAACTACATTGGCCATTAATTTCCTTACCATGATAAAATAAACCACATCTGTAGACTCTCCATTTGCATGACTTATTTCTGGTTTCCATGTACATGCCTACTGAGTTTTATCAAAATTCTATTCTGCTTTTTGTTGTTGTTGTTTTTATTTTTTGAGACAGAGTGTTTCTGTGTGGCCCTGGCTGCCCTGTGACTTTTTCTGAAGATCAGATTTGTCTCAAACTCAGACATCCCCTTGCCTCTGCCTTCAGAATGCTATGATTAAAGGCCTGTGTCACCACCATTCAGCATCAAATTGTTTTAATGTCTTAACCTTTGAAGACTTATTTAAAATATTTTAATATAATGACTGAATATTTACTAAATTTAATAATTTTCCTTTATATCATAAACATGCCACTCATAAAGGAAGTTTCAATAACAGCAAAGTAAAATGTTTTGGGGAGGTATTCTAGTAAGTCACCCCAAAATATGCTATTGAGTTAGACATAAATGAGACTGTGAAGAATGAATCAAAATCATAAAGTCAAGGAGTCTCTTAAGTCAGAGTAAATGGAAGACTTGAATGTGAATGTTCTTACCAGCAGCATTTTCACTAGCTAAAATGGAGGAAAGTCCAAATGTCCATCAGTTGGTGCTGACTGAATCAAGCATAGCTTTATACAGTGACTGGCTCTAGGTAATAAGGAATAACAAAGATTGACTCTATAGTACAGCATAGATGAGCCTTAAAACCTCTGAGCTCCGTGGAAGAAGCCAGATACAAAAATCACATGTTGCATGATCAAATGTCCATAACGTTTCTTCAAAAACAAATACATAGAGACAGAAAATACATTAGTGTTGTTGTCTGGCACTGTGCGGGGTTCGGTTTAAAACAAAGTTACTATAAACAAACAGAAATTGGTCCTTTAGAAATTTTGTGTGCACACAGGCCAGAATTGGGCTTTGGAATTCTTGAAGCTGGAATTACACTAAATATGGGTATTAGGATCCAAAGACATCAGTCCTTCAATGGACTGTAAACTTTTTAAAGCAGCAAACCATCTTTCCAACCAAAAGTGACCATATATGAAAGAAGCATACAGATGCCAGAGGATGAATGTTGATGATCTAGTGCAGTCCTTGATTTTATAAAAGAAAAGGTAGCAGCCACTTTTTATGAGAGAGTTTTATTGCAGTGTATAGTGATACATATATAGACTTGATCTTAAAGTTTCATTTTTCTATTGGACGGCGTTGAACATCATTTTGTGTACCTAGTAGCCAATTTTAAACCTGTACAGTTTAAAATTTAGTTTTATTATCCTCTCCTGTGTGTGTGTGTGTGTGTACATGTATATGACAGTAATCTTCTGTGGAGGACAGAGGACAACTGTGTAGAGTCATTGCTCTCTTTCTACCTGAGGTTCTGTGGATGACACACTTCTGTGGTCATGCTACCGATGACTTTCCTCATTTCTGAAGAGTTCAAACCTTTCCCCTCATGTTGTAATGAGAATACACCATACTGTTTGGAAGGGCTTCTCTTCTTGGGTTTACATTATTGGTCTGTTTTGCTGGTTATAGATGTGCAAATTCTTTTTTCTGTGTTATCTTTTCATCTTCTTAACTTTCACATGACTAAGCTTTAAA
>NW_021610261.1:0-1026 GCF_004785775.1 Grammomys surdaster | reverse complement strand
TGTGTGTATATATATGTATGTGCAGGCAAAATACATGAATAAGTAAATAATTTTTAAGAAGACATTTTAAAAGCTCATTAATAGCAATGAAAATTTGGTTGGTACTACAACTTATTTCTATTAATAAAAGGAGAGATAACTAAGCAAAAGTTAAATTATGTCTTCTATCAGCATACTAAAATTTAAATATAAAAGTCTTATTTTAGAGATTCACCATCTACTTTCACTGTTTCAAAGGGGTAAATACTTTAGCAAAGAACAAGTTACTGATCAAAGACAAATGTATCCAAGCATAATTTTCTTACAATCTAATGTAACAAATAGATGCAAAGAAATATTTATCCGAAGCATTAAAAGGTTAGTTGAAGTATTTTATTAGTTTTCAAAAATATGACAGGTAACAATTATAAAAATTAAACATAAGATTTATAAGTATTTGTGTGTATGTGTCCATATAATAAACAGTAGGAATAGACCATCTTCCACACAAGCAGGAAGACAGATTAGCCAACCAAACAGTAGAGGAAAAAAAATACATTGAAGATACAATCTCAAAATCAAGTGTGGACTTTGGTAAATATTAAATAGCAGTCAGTCATTGTCCACATTGAGTTAAATCTGTGTTGAGGAGTGATGCAGGCCAGGATAAATCAAATCAGTCAGAAAGAGAAAGAAAAGTCCTTGAAATGATTTTCCTGAGCAGTTATCCCATCTAAAAGTTCTGACAAACACTAATACAGAGAACTACCTGAGCATGGTGTCTCAAGAAGCATTAAAATAGAAAGCAGAATCTATGACATAAATTAACCAAATGCTAATATAAATGTAAAGCATGAATTCCTCAATAATCATATGAAAAACATACAAGGTAAAATATCTAGAGCCAAATGTTGGACAAAAGGTTCTCAGTGACAATTCATCAAAGATTTAAAAATAAGTTAACAGCTTTAAAGTCTTGATAAATTGACTTAAATCAAAATTTAAAGCTTAGTCATGTGAAAGTTAAGAAGATGAAAAGATAACACA
>NW_021610260.1:0-1018 GCF_004785775.1 Grammomys surdaster | reverse complement strand
GGTGTGTGTTCTACTGTTGAGGATACTTAAGGGTCAGTGGATGGAGTTTTGATATCTCAGGGAATTCTGGAAGGGAGGTGCAGTTGAGGTGGATCGATGGTAATCAGTTTGAATGGTGGAGCACTCTGGCGTGAGATATTGACCACGGAGAGTGTGCTGCAGATTGAGCAAAGCAAAAGGTGATCCCCAGAAGGATAATTGTGAAGAACATAGAACATGGAAGGATACAGCGCAGTACAGGCCCTTCGGCCCTCGATGTTGCGCCGACCGAATCCTACCTAACCTATACTAGCCCAATAACTTCCAAATGCCTATCCAATGCCCGCTTAAATGACCATAAAGAAGGAGAGTTCACCACTGATACGGGCAGGGCATTCCATGAACTCACAACCCGCTGAGTGAAGAATCTACCCCTAACATCTGTCCTAATAACCTGACCGAGGTTATAGGATAGTGGTAAAGGACGGATATGGAAAATGGCAGAGATGGTGGAGTGGCCTCCGTGATTAGAAACAAAATTCTTTCAATGATGAGAGAGGACATAATGAAGGGAATGCATTCAGTGGAGACCGTGTGGGTGCAACTGAGGAATAGTCGAATGCCTAAAATTGTAATAGGTGTTATGTACAGACCGCCTGGTAGCATCTCTGAGTCCTAGATGGTAAAAATGCAGAAAACTAGGTAATATGTAACAAAGCCAGAGTACTACACCTGAGGGATTTTAATGTGCACAGAGATTTAGAGATGTAGTCAAGCATTTGTCAGAAAGGTAGTGCATGTCTGGTGTATTGCCAGGACTGTTTCTTACTGCATTATGTCCTGAATGCCTCCTGGATTTAGTAATGAGTAATGAGTTGGATTTAATGAGTGAGCTAGTCGTGCGTGGCCACTTATCATACAGCGATGATAACGCGACCCAGTTCAAGGTAGTGTTTGAAAGTACAAAGCATGCATCTGCTGCTGGAGTTGGAGAGTTCGGTAAAGCCGCCTTGAACGAGATGAGACCGAGACCGTCCAC
>NW_021610259.1:0-2727 GCF_004785775.1 Grammomys surdaster | reverse complement strand
TCCCCTCCCCTTCTCCTGCCCCCCTCTCTCTGTTACAAATGCTAATATCTTCCAGGTGGCTGTTCCCCTTGGGAATTGAATTTATTGTAATACAAATCATGTGAATTTTCTAGAACAACAAACTTTGTGAGCCTGATTCTAATAGAAGTTCTTTCTTCTGCAGCACACTTGCTCCAAGAGAGATGTGCTTGAATGTTCCTCCAAAATGCAGGCATTTTGAGTCTAAATTAATACAACCAGCATTTATTCATGCAAAGGTTTTTTTTTAATCTAACATGCCAATAAATCTTAATTATGACATGAATTTCCACTCAGACAGAAACTTAAACTCCAAGTATTTCCTATTAAAAATATAACTTCGGTCATTATTTTATTCTACATGTTTTGAATTTCTTTGGAGTTTTTGAGACAGGACCTGGTTATGTACTCTTAGATAGTATCTAACTCACTATGTAGAGCAAAGTGGCATTGAACTCTTCAGTTATTCTCATGAATTCACCTTCCAAGTGGCAGGGAGGGTTACAGACATCCACTCCCATGACCAGTTTTGTGCAATTCTCCTGGGTTTTGATAAAACCCAGGGCTTCATGCATGCTATATAAATATTCTACCAATTGAACTATACTCTCAGCCCATGAATTATTGTTTTTCGTTTAAGTTATTATCATATTCCCATCTTAGACATGCCACAACAATCTTAGGTTGTTGTTTTTGTCCCTCTAAAGACACTGGCTTAGTCCAGTCCTGTCTCCCTATTCTCTGGAAGCAGCACCTGAAGGCACCTGAACCCATACCAAGTATAGCACATTGAATTCACTGAATGTGCTATATTTGTGTGGGTTCAGGAGCCTTCAGGCTTTGCTGTGTCTACACAAAAACTTGAAGGGAAATAAATGGTTTATGAAGTCAAATTTAAGTAACCATGCCCCAAACACAGATTTAGGTTACCTCAAATTGATATTCTAACACTGACACAGTTTTGTGAAGTTTCCGAGTAACAGAAAAAATAAAAGTCACAAGTCAAGGGACTTTAAAAATACATCAGAAACAATAAATGGCAGTTACAGCACAACAGAGAAATCTTTGCTATACCTCTCAGATGGTATCTGATGACTTTAGCCATTTGGTTGGTGGGGAATTAGGATTTTGTTTAGTTTGTTAATCAAAGGAGTTTTTTTAACCTATAATCAGTGTAGTAGGTTAGTCACAGATGGAGGAACAAGCAAATGGCTATTTAATAGGCTAAGGAAAGACCAACATAAATTGGAATTAGGCTCTAGACTAAGCTTCCCAACTTTGCATGGTTATTGAGGTTTTAATCAGTCAATCATTGGCCTCTACAAATACAGCCTCTCTCATTCATACCTGCATGTGCACCATGTGAGTGCTTGATGCTATCAGAGGCCAGAAGAGACTGTCAGATTTCCTGGAGCTGGAGTTTTGAGTGGTTGGAAGGTACCATGTGTATTCTGGGAACCAAACAATTGGTTTTTGTCCTTTGCAAAATCAACAAGTGCTCTTAACTGCTGAGCCATCTCTCTAGCTCAAATACTTTATTTGTTAAGGCACAGTCTCCCACTGAACCTGAATCTCATCTATTCAGTTAAGCTGGCTAGCTAAGGAGCTCCAGAGATACTGTTGTCTCTACTCCATCCAGCACTGAGGTTACAAACACACCAAGCCTTGACCATGGGGTCTGAGAGTTTTAACTCAGGCATATCATATATTAGTATAGATAGGTTAAAATTTTAATATGTAAAGTTAGGTTCATGAGATTCACCCAGTTATCAAAGAACCAGCTATTTGATTATAATTACATAAAGTGGTGACATTAATTTTGTCAAAGTGACACGATCCAAAATCACTTAGGGAAGAAAGTCAACTGAGTTTGTCTAGATTAGGCTGACCTGTGGATATATCTGTGGGAGGAATTATCTTGATTATGTTAATTGAAGAGGAGAAAAGCATTCACTGTGGGTGGCAACACTCCTTAGGCTGGGTATCCTGAACTGTCTAAAAATGGGGAAAGTGAGTTAAGCAGTAACAAGCACATATTCATTAATTCATTGCTCTCTCCATTTGACTGTGGATATAATGTGACCAGTTTTCTAAAGTACCTGCCATTATGACTGTAATCTGGAATCATGAGCCAAATAAATCCTTCTTCCCTTAAGCTATTTTTTGCCAGAGTACCTTATCACAGCAATGGGAAACAAAATTAAGTGAGAGACATTTCCTAAAACTCATCATGAGTCGAGAGAAAAGTGTTAAAGTGCTTTATGGTGTTGGAATTACTCAGAAGGAGACTCACCAGGAAGCCCATGGCCGAGCTCAAGGGTAACACTGAGTGAGCCATTGACAGTAACAATGCCACAACTAAATGACAAATGAAAGTTTCTAGGAGAGAAGAAGAGAGCTGTGAATAAAGTGAAGTGAAGATAAGGGTGGGGTGAGGTGAGGCGAGGAGAGATGAGATGAGAAGGGGTGAGGAGAGAGGTGAAGAGAAGTTTGGAGAGGAGAGATGAGGAGAGGTGAGGTGAGGAGAGACGAAGAGAAGTGAGTTGAGAAGAGATGAGGTAAGGGTGAGGTGAGATGAGGAGAGGAGAGGATAAGTGAGGAAAGGCAAGGAGAGATGAGGAGAGGTGAGGTAAGGTTAAAAAGAGATGAGGTAAGGGTAAGGTGAGGACAGGAGAGAAGAAGAGAGGAGGGGAGGGGAGGGGCAGGAGG
>NW_021610258.1:0-3037 GCF_004785775.1 Grammomys surdaster | reverse complement strand
GCTGGAGTGGCTGGTCATCCCTTCCCTGAGATCCTTCTGTCTCTGCCTCGCAGCACTGGCTTGTGCTGCCATCTTCAGTTTTTACATGGGTGGTAGGGTCAGGACTAAGGTCCTCCCCAAACAAGTACCAAATAGGGACTAAGTATTCAAATGCCTGAGATGTACGAGACATCTCATTCAAACCACTGCGTTGTATTCCCTTGACTCCATTGTCTTGTGGCCATGACATAATGCAAAATGTGTTTAGTCCAACTTCAAATAGCCTTCCACAGTTTCAACACTTTTTTAAAAGAGCATACTCTGAGTCTGTTCTTAGACTCTCTGAATTGTAACCCTATTAAATCAAAAAACAAATCATATACATTCAACATACGATGACACAGAGTATATATTACCATCCCAAAATGGAGGAATTGGGGTACAATAAGGAAATACTAGACCAAATCAAGACTTCCTGTTCACTCTCTGGACTTGCCATGCCTCTGCCTCCCCGTTTGTCTGAATGGGTTGTGCCTTTCATCTGAGCAGCTGGACTGGACGCTGCAGCTCAGCTCTGACCTGTAGTCAGTCTGATTCAGTGGCGGCTGCTGCTGCTCACTTTGCTGAGTTACCTTCCTGGCATAGAGTCCTTTGCATCCCTATCAGGTTTTTAGATTTGATTTCTTAGACCTCTTTGAACTCCATAGAATTCCTTGTTTCTTGTTCTTTTTAGGCCTTTTTGTACCTTACATGTTTCTATACAGATAGGTACCTTTGTTGTGTATTGCGTAATTTGTAACCTGAGAATTAATGTTAGGAATTAAAATTGGAAATAAAAATCTGTTTGACTTGGCCAGGACTGTCAAAGAAAGTGAAGAGTACCAGGCACATTCCTGTCAATTGAACTGCCATGCATTGTGAATTTCTTGTTACTCAATAAATCCTAACTGTAGAAAGACACAAACTTGTTCCTCTATGTTGGTTACATAGCATGCTTCTGGAAATAGCAGAGTGTTTTCATAAACTAAATCTGCCTAATGTGGAAATTACAGGAAGATTGTCTCTTAACAGTAATGCAAATATTCTAACCAATCATTTATGCATTAAATGCTGTTATAAATATGTTGATGTATCAACTGAATATTAAATGTTTAACAGGCTTGACACAGTTGGCATGTTTAATAAATTGTATGTATTCCTCACTGTTGTTTTTGCTTCTGATACTTAAATCTGAATACTTGGTAGGGCATGTATTGTAACTTGTTGACCCTCTGCTTTGTATTCTACTATACAAAGTATTATACTTTGTATTCTACTAATGTAGTCTACTATTAAGCCAGCTAGTACATTCATAAATTACTTTTTATCATTCAAAATACGGATTCTGTGCGTACGACCATCCAATGGAAGATGGATCACATCCCTGAAGAAAACTGGGTTTCTTTCCCATCAGTTGGCAAATGTATCTGAACTAGGGGTGGGTTTCATCAGCCCTTTTCTCCAGCCATTCTGATTGTTTTCATCTTGTTCTGATCTTGTGTATATAGTCACAGCTGTTACCAGTTATGAATATGTGCAGTGACCCTCTCAGATCCTATATCCTTGCAGAATTGAACACGAGGTGGATCTCGTAGACTCATAAAGAGCACATTAAGGCAGATGGATAGGAAGGAACAAGAGAGGAGAGAATAGAAGGAGATTTGACAGACACGTTATATGCACGTATTTCCCCAAAATAAAAAGTTTTCAAAACTACATAAAACACTGATTGATGTTAAAAATGCAAAAAATACTATCTAACCAGAGTATGTGGTCATACCAGAATAGGAGATCAAATGTAAATCTGTGTTGAGTCACACATTTGTGATGAAACCGTAGAACCATCTCAGATGCCCAACTTAAAAGTCTACTTTCTCACAGACATGTGTTTATGTTTGGGTGCACATTAGGATTTGAATCGGCTAAAAAGTAAGAGGCTTTCAGGATCTGCTAGTCATTCCTGTCTTTTTTCCTGTTGGGTCTTTTCACATGTCTCACAGATATTTTGAAAGAGCTGTACCTGAAAAAAAAAACAAAAACAACCAAACAAATGAATACCCCGAACACTGGAATTGTATGCACTTTCTTTAAAATAGGTTTTAGTAAGTTTAACTCTCTGACTTTCTCTTTAGCTATTCTTATCATGCTTTCCTGAGTCGTAGAGCTGGTGCTTCTTTGTGTGGTTGATTTCAATCTGTATGTGCATATGCATTAATCCAACAAGCACAGCAAACTGTCTGTTCAGCCATTAACCATTTGTATGCTTGGGAAGCTACCACTCAACTTCATGAGAGAATCAGATCCATTTTACTGTCTGTCTGCTTCAAGTGTGAAGCTGACAAGTAGTTTTTGACAAATCAAGAGTTTGCCTCCAAGTCAGCCTGGTGTTGTAAATCGTCATCTACCATTCAGGCAGGCTTTCTCTCAGCCATAGGGACCTGAAGCTGTACCTGAAGCTCTGACTCCCATTTCAGAAGGCTCTGCACGGACCGTGGCTACTTCAGACAACTTGTATCAACTTCAGCTGTGACTAGCCTGGGTGACTTTTTCTCCTGCAACAATTCTCACTAAGGCCTAGGTGGGAGAATAAACTATCCTGTCTTTCAACGGAAGCCTCCTGATTTGTAATTGAAAGCCTACATTTGGACCTTACGCCAGACTTGATATTAGTGTGGAACTTGGAACAGTATTGTGAATGGTTCAAAAATATAGTCCTACGTTTACATCCCAGTCCCTCCAGGCTGTATATAACCAGAGGGCCAAGCTGGTAATAGAGGAGGAGACAGTGGCAGTGGTTGTCATGTTGATAGCAGCCACAACAGTAACCAGTGGTAGTGGTTATAGCCATAGCAATGAAAAGACTGTTTTAATAGCAGGCAGCCTGATGACCTGAGTTCTGTTCTTTAGTACTTTAGTGGAAGGAGAGCAATGACTCCTGAGACTTGTTCTCTGACTGTCATGGGCACCAGCACAGACAGCATAACTAATAAAACAAATATGAAAGCAGTAGAGGAAGCTC
>NW_021610257.1:0-1144 GCF_004785775.1 Grammomys surdaster | reverse complement strand
CCGCGCGGCCTCGGGGTGGGAGGGGCCTCCGCTCACCGCCGCTAGGCTCCGCCCAGCGCCTCCGTCCGCGCCGCCGCAGCTCCGGTCGCCCCGATTCCCCCGGAGCTCCGTGCTCCGCCGCGTTCGCCGGCCTCTGTGACGCACTTCCGCTTCCGGCGCCGCGCCTCCGCCTCCGGGAGGGCGGTGAGGCTGTTCCGCCCGCGCTCGCGACGCCGCTTCCGGGTTCCCGGCGCTTTTCAGAGGGGACTTCCGGTCCCGCTCACCTTTGACCCTGCGGAGCGGAAACAGAAACGGCCCTGCCGCGCATGCGCACACGCTCTTTCCTTTTATTATTATTGTTTTTCTTATTTTTCCGCCCGTCTCGCTCCCGTTTCCCGCCGCCGCGGTGACCCCGCGACCCCTGCGGTCTCCGGGTGACGTCACCGCACAGCCGTCTGCTTCCGGTTTCCCGTGAGGAGCCCGGGGAACCGTCCGCGGTCGGACGCGCGGAAAACCGGAAGGAGCGGCGTCGACCTCCGACCCCGGCGACCGGAAACAGAGGCCCGCCGAGGACGCGCATGCGCAGACACGATTTCCGCCCTCCCCGCTCCCGCAAACCGCGGATCGGTCCCCTTAACGCCCGTTTCCGGTGACCGCGGCGTCCTCGGTCCGTCAACCCCGCGACCCCGGCGCCGGCGTGTGCCGTCAGGACCCGCGCCACCCCCGTCCCGGTTCTCCTCGCCGGCCCGCGGCGGATCGGCAGGCCGCGATAGGCGGGGCCCCGTCGCTCCGGGTAACGTCACGCCCGGCGCGACTCCGGACCTGGTCGCTCGGCTGACGTCACAAGCCCGCGACCGACCTCCCGAGCGGCGGCGAAACGGGCCGAGCGGGAACCGCGAGCGGCGGCGGCGGCGGAAGCGCGTTCCCGTCGCGGTCTCAGTGACGTCACAGCCGACGCGACGCCCGCCAACGCCGCCGCCGGGAGTCACGCAGGCGCAGAGCGTCCCGGCGGCGCCTGCCCGTCCTTCCCGTGATCCCTCGCGGTTGTTGTCAACATTAAATTGTAATAATCAATGTCGGACGGTTCAGTGTTCAGTGGGGACGTTCAATATCAGACGAGTCAGCGATAAAGATAAAATCAAATGTTATTAAATCAATAAATTAA
>NW_021610256.1:0-4451 GCF_004785775.1 Grammomys surdaster | reverse complement strand
AGAGAAGAGAAGAGAAGAGAAGAGAAGAGAAGAGAAGAGAAGAGAAGAGAAGAGAAGAGAAGAGAAGAGAAGAGAAGAGAAGAGAAGAGAAGAGAAGAGAAGAGAAAAGAGGAGAGACACCCTTGGATGGGCCTGTGCTTTTGAAACTCCAAAGCCAACTCTCAGTGACACATTTACTCCGAAAAAAGGCCAACCTAGTCCAACCAGGCCACACCTTGTAATCCCTCTCAAACAACATCACTCCCTAATGTCCAAACATTATAATACATGATCCTATGAGAACCAATCACTTTTAAGCCACCACACAGAGTATCTTTTAATGTATGTATTTTACACTTATAGTAGTACATTTTATACATGATAAGGTACTGGTTTTAGATACTCATATACTAGCCATGAACCTTTACCTTTATTGTGAAGATTTGGGTTTCTTTTATTTTTTATCTTTATTAATTAATTTTTAAAACTCACTTTACATCCATTCTTCAGCACCCCCCCCTCTTTCCTTCCCATTCCAATCTTTACAATTACCTCCTCCCATTACTGCCTCCATTTCTCTTCATAGAAAGGGAAGATGCCCTCGGGTATCACCCTACCATGGAACATCTAGTCTCAGAAAGACTAAGCAGAGTCAACTAACCTGATCCCAGGAGAGGTCACAGAGACTGAATTACCAACCAAAGAGAATGCAGGGGCTGGCCCTAGATTTGAGTTTCTATCTGTAAGATTTTCCTTCAAGATGAATATATTCGTTAACAAATCATTCACGATATTCCTTTTCTGTCTTGTTCTTGGGGAACTTTTATCACATTTTTGTGAGACCTTTTGCCATATTCACATTAGTCACTGGATTTCCTTGACGTATTTCTCCCTCAATTAATTAGTTGTTAGTTGTTACTAGAATGCGTTCAAGCTTATATCTTTTCTCCCACCGATGCTAATTTCCCATAAAGTATATCAGAAGAAATTTCATTACATATCTTAATTTTGAGACTGAAAAATAGCAATTTAATTAAATAAATTTCATGTCCCTTTAATTTTCAGATTATTGTTCTTTATCTTTTAAATTTAATAATATATCTACTGTTTGTTTACTGTCTTAATTTTTTTGTTTTTGTTTTTTTCAAGACAGGATTTCTCTGTGTAGCTCTGGCTGTAGTGAAACTTACTCTGTAGACCAGGCTGGCCTTGAACTCAGAAATTCTCCTGCCTCGGCCTCCCAGGTGCTGGTATTAAAGACGTGAGCCACCACGGCTGACTTATTGTCTCAATTTTTAAAATTCAATTTACTTCCCTATTGCAGCCCTCCTTCCTCCTCTCCTCCCAGCCTCACCCTTACAAATCCCTCCTCCCATTTGTCACCTCTATACTGCTTTATAGCGTCTATATTTTCTCTTGACTATAGGTTACATATATTTGTTTGTTCATCACTCTTGAAAATTTATTTGAATTCAAAAGCTATTAATCGTCAGGTATTTGGTTCATGTTAGCACATCGTTTTCTCATCACTTTCTTTGACAGCAATTAATTTAATTTAAGTACAATTTTAAACCATTTGAGGCTTATTCAAAATCAAAAACAATTACTGCATATTTTGAGTGCCTATTTTCCTACACAAGTATATTCCTTAATCTTCTGATATGCCTTTATAATTTCTCTATTTAATAATCTATCTTTTTTCAGAGCTCCTATCCTATCTGAAGCAAAGTATTCCAAGCCCCATGACAAGCACAGAATTTGTTTATTTATAGCTCTATAATTATCCAAGGATGCAAGAACATTGATCATTTTTATTTATTCATTTATACATACAATTCTTATTTTATGCCTCTAAACTTTTTGTTTTCTACTAATATTCACACTCATATCTTTTTATTCAACTCAAGTAGACTGCTGTTTAAGGGTTTAACTTTACTTGAAAATTTTAAATTTTAATAAAAGACATTAATAAAATGTCTCCTGTCTTTAAAATCATTGACATTTCTATATGTGGTTATGCACACCATTAATCTGACTACTGGCAGCAGAGACAGGGAGATCTCTGAAAATCCGAGGCCAGCAAAACAACATAACAAGGTCTGGGATTGCAAGACTACACAGAAAGTTCCTGTCTTAAGCAAGCAATACAAAAAATCACAGGTAAATAAAGTTGAAGAATGTAGAACTAATATTTTTTTTCTGAAAGAACATTAATACTGCAATACCAGAACTATGCTGCATAAAAATATATAAATATTTATAAATTTTGTAAGGAAAGAATTAAGCATGCTTCTAAGAAAATCTTCATTTATAGTTTAAGAAGCCAAAATTGACAGGCTCTCTATGTCGTCCCTGAAGTCTCAGAACTTGCTCTATAAACTAGGCTGGCCTCAAATTTACAGACGTCTACCAGCCTTTGGGCCCCAGTGTTGAGATTAAAGGTGTGCATCATCATCATTATATATATGGCAGTAATTTGAAAGATAAGAGACATTTTCATTCGACATTTTAATGCCATGTATTGAAACTTAAATTTTTCACTTTCTTATCTAGTGAAATGAATATATTGAAATAACATGCATAATATGTAGGGAAACATTTTATTGTTTGAAGTCTTGTGGTCAAATTCAATGGGAAAGCATAGGTATAATAATAAGTGTGAATATATCAAGTGCTGTTGACCAGTTTACACACTGGGAGACCCCTAAGAACCATGGTAGAGGGGCTGTAGAGATGACTCAGTGTTTAAGAGTAATGTATAATCTTAAAGGACTCGGACTCAATTCCCAGCACCCACATGGCAGCTCACAACTGTCTTTAATGCCCCATCAAAGGGATCTGACACCCTGACACCATGCATATAAAAATTAATCATTAAAGGAAGTACTTTAGATGGAACTACACATCTGCTTCCCCACAACTATTTTATGTTCAGGTCTCTATCAATTTGGATATAACAAAATTGCTTGCCAGAGCACAGCAAGATAATTCAGCAGATAGCTTACAATTAAGACTTAACAATAGTTCCTGAAGAGGAACAACTCCAGGAGCTGTCCTCTGATGTTTACATATACACCCTGATATACACACAACACCCGCACATACACACACACCTGCATATGTATATGCATATGCACACACACATGTACACACATAAGTGTAAATAAATGTAAAGTTAAAAAAGGGAACACTCGCTTTCTTGATATTTTTAGTGGGCAGGACATCAGTATGAAATTTCTAAAAGTAGAAAGACCATTTCTATAAGCTGTATTACATTATATTCTTACCAGAAGTACTTAATGGTTGTTTTTTCTTGAAACATTTTAAAATTCAGTGAGGTCAATCATGAAAATGGGATAAAAACACAATCCTGGATGTTTTGACAGCCTGAGAATAGCACAATATTGTATGCAGAACATTTCTAAAATACATAACAAAAACTGGTGAAACTTCACATGAGTGTTTAGGAATTAGATAACATGAAATAGGATGATATTCCCTAAACTTTCTCAAGTTTATTAAATGTACCTTCTATTATAAAAAAAACTGTAAAGAATTTAGAGTTAGGGACCTTTATAAAATTGCTCAGTGCAACGAGGTACTGCATTTCCATTGTCAACTTAGGCACAGTAAGACTGAGAAATCAAATATCATCTGAAACTATTTTAAAAGACTCATACAAAAAAATCCCTTCTTTTACTTTAAAAAAGTATTAAAATGAAATCATGCATGACTTCAAAATGTATTCAGATTTCTCTATAATGTCTAACAATAGGGCATTTTATCAGATTACATTTTCAATAAAAAAAAGCATTTAAATGAGTCTGGTGTGATTTCTGCCTGAATCATAAGGGTGACCTACACAGGTATCTTTTCGTTCTCCAATCATTTCATTTCTGCTCTCTTCATCTGTATTTTAACCTGTTAATATGCAGGGTGAATATAGGGAAAAAGCAAATCAGTTTGACCTTTAATGTAAAGTCATTTTTGAATGATCAAAACAGCGCTATTTCCAACAGTAGAAAGAGTATGAATCTTGAGATACAAAAGCACGTGCCGTTCGTAGCAGCCTGGTAGGAATGATAATGTAAGTACGACTGAATGATAATTTTATCTACATAGCGGCTTTCCATCCTCTCGCCTTAACTGTATATGAAGACTTCTGCCCAGAGATATATGTTTAGCCAAGCTGTTTTAATGTAACATATTAAATTTTAAAATGATTCAAGGACAAACACTGGACTTTGGCTCGCTGCAGGATGCCACATTTTCTTGCATCATTTCCCACCTTTACTAGCAGCTATTTTACCACTAAACCAGGAAAGAAGGAATTATGCAGGAAAACTGCTATCAGCTGCTACCCCTGCTGGATTACACAACTCAGGGCATAATAGCCTTCCCAGTGAAGCCTCAGACAGCTTGGGCAAAGCCATTAACTACTGCTAACACCTAAGGGTAGAAGTGAGTCCCAG
>NW_021610255.1:0-3171 GCF_004785775.1 Grammomys surdaster | reverse complement strand
AAATAATAACTGTGGCATCTATTATATGTTGGCAACTACTCCTGAACAAAAGGCCTCTCCTAAAGTTTTTGATATACTCAGTGTCAGTTTATTGGAGAAAACTAATTTACCTATCCCAGCAGATATAACTGACATTTCTCTTGTTAACATTTATCCTCAAGGCTAGGTATTGATTCATTAATTTATTCATTTAACAAATACTACAAAATAAATTATATAATAAATAAAAATCTATCACTTCTGAGTTGAACAAGAGAAACTAACATAAAAAAGTATCTCAGAGAAGGCGGCTCAATAGTCACAGACACACTCATTCTCTTACTCAAGAATCTCATAATAACAGTAAACTGGGAGTCAAATAATAAGCACACAGGATCTGTTGGAGACTCATGAAGGCCTTACGTTTACTGCTTCAGTCTCTGAGGTAATATGAACTTTCCTCATGCTCATTTAGAGGGTCTTGGTTTCTTGGTGCCCTCCCTACCCTCTGGCTCTTATACTCTTTCTGCTGTCTCTTCTCCAGGTTTCTCTGAGCAAAGAGGCATGGAATTTAATGGATATACTCCATTTATGAGTGTGTGCTATAAGTACTCATCAGTCTCTCCCAAATGTGTGGCTGTGGGTCTCTACATATGTTCCTATCAGCTGTAAGAGGAAGCTGTTTTAATGATAACAATGCACTGAAGAGTGTAGCAGAATGTCATTAATAGTCATTGCATTGCTACTATTTGGTTTTATATTAGGTCCCTGGGATATTTAGTCTCAGTTTCCTAGTCAACCAAGTAGTGTTTGGTATGGGTTATATCTCTTTGTATGAGTCTTAAGTCAAATCAGTTATTGGTTTGTTACTTCAGATAGCTTTGGTCCATCATTACCCTATCATATATGCAGTCAATACATCATTGCATATAAATGCCCTGTTGTTGGCTGTTGGTTTACTTTTCTTACCATGCATAATATCTTCTAATAGCAAAGATGCTGGCATACAGCGGTGAAGGCATTATGTAGGCACCAGCTCTGTATGTCTATGTTGATATTATGTGTCATCTTGAGCAAAGGGACCTTGCTATCAGTTTGCTGACAGCAACCTACATTCTAAGACTTCATTTAAGAACCATAAGAATATACAGAATCAACACAGCAAGTGACAGATCTTGCTGGTAAGCATATGGAGTAAGAGGGAAATGAGTTCTTAGCTGACGGGAGTGTACACTGATACATCTACTATGGAAATCATTGTGACAGTTCCTCAGAAAATTGGGAATCAATCTATCAAAGATCAAAAATAACACATTAAGACAAATAGCCAAAGGGTTCTACCACTGAGAAAAATGTACAACTATATTCATTGCTAGAAATTGTAAACAACCTAGATATTCCTAGAACTAGGGCATGAGGAACTAGAGTATGAGGAACAAGTTAGAGGGAAAATGGAAAGGAAGTTGTGGAATGGAATTTGGGGATAAACAGTTAAAATGGAGGGACAGTTAGAGGTAGTATGGAAGACTCTTCCTACAGTATATACATTTATGAAGGTGGTTTAAATAAATGTTCAATTAATGTGATAGACAGAATCCCAACTGGCCATCTCTTATCACCCACCAGCCTCTGGTACTGTGGATGGTTTATATCTAATTGAGTTTTGTGGCAAAGAGACCCCATGGAACTTTTGAAACAACCATTTTAAATTCTGTATTCTGTATAACAAAGGTGTGCCCCAGGTCAATAAGCAAAGTATGATAGCCTTGTTGTATTGAGTAATATTGCAAGTGTACTTGCAGAAGTCCTCATCAACTATGTCTCCAAAAGCAATTCTCTTTAAGGAAAATGTAGCTTTAATTATTTAGTTATAATACAATTAAGTTACATGTTCCCATTCACTATTACATTCCATAGTTCCTGGCATCCTAAATGGAACTAATTTCATAAAATAAGATCTCATCTTTTTAATTTTTATCCTGAAAATTTTAATGAATTTTTAAAAATACATAGTCTTGTGTAACCATATTGCAATACCAGACAGAATACTGTCTTAATAACACTGACCTGCTATCTCTATAAATTTTCCCTTCTCTTTGATTTATCTTGTTACCAATATTTTATGTTCTTTAGTATATCATCCTATTGTAACATATGGAACATTATTTTTTCAGGCAGAATTTTTTTGTGTATAACTGAAATGTTCAAATTGTGTTTTAAAGTGAGAGGTAAATGCTAACAATATTTAACACTTCCATATATAAATGCTAGACTTGAGAACACTGAAATGCTGTGCTGTTTACTGTAGTTGATGTTCATACCATGGTGGGAAATTAAGTAGCTGTAGAAGGTAGAAATTGTTCAGAAAACCAAAGTATTTACAATTTACTATTTAAGGAAAATATTTTTCTTAATTTTAAACTACTAGAGAGCAAATACATTTAAGTAAAATAGTCCAGTTTTTTAATGTATTCTACTAAAAATAATTATACATTTTTGTCATTTTAACTATCAAAGCTATAAAATGGGGATGATAGATAAATATACTATATAATAGCTGTAAAAGTTTCTAGAAATTGTCATTGAGAATGTTTTACAGATAAAGCACTGACATTTTTAATATAATGGAAAAAGAGCATTGTGAACAAATGCATAGTATGAAAAAATATGATATAGTTTATAGAGAAAATAGATAATATAAGTAATATTTCCTTATATTGATGATTTAACAAGATCGCCCCTCCATCACAACTTTCCATTCCTTTCCTTTCTCTCTCCTTCATTCACTGCCTCTTTGCTGAAATCTGTCTTGAATCATCTATTCATTTAATCTTCACTGTGTTGATTATCAAAACTGAGCTCATTCACCCCAGGTAACTAATTATCCCACTACTGAATCATAGAACAGCTTTTTAAAGAATCTAAATAATAGAACTATTCTTTTTTCAAATGTTTATGAAAATGTTTAAAATAGAAATATTCTGTTGTAATATAAAATTACAATAATAATTATTCAAAAGTATAAAGTCAATGGACTTGAATTCAGTATTTTCAATGCTATTTGGTAGATAATATCCCAACAGAAAAATGAATAACTCATTCACAACAATAATCTGGGTCCCCTAAATTATGTTAGAAGACTTTCATTTCTGCATGCTGCATTTACAGAAACTATGATATTTAAGTTTTGTA
>NW_021610254.1:0-5429 GCF_004785775.1 Grammomys surdaster | reverse complement strand
GGTTGTTTGATGGGAGCCATGATTTTGAGCCTTGACAGTTCTGGAACTTTACATTAACCTCAGTGTGTGGTACCCAGGATAGCACTATTAACCTTACCTGGGAAATTTACCCACATTTTAAAAATACAGGTCCTTCTGTGAATACTGGTTCATGCCTTAATATCAACAGAGATAGAAGCAAGTATATTTCTATGAGTTTAAGGTTAACCCAGTCATTAATTCCAGACTATCCATAGCTATATAGTGAGAACATGTATTATTTTTTTTCAAGTTCCACACCTGATCTATTGAATCAGAATCTGCTGTGTCTTTTATTAAGCCCCCTAATGTATTCCGCATTTCAAAAACACTGGTTTCTGGGTTATATGTTTATCCACCTAGAAAGACTCTGGACAATTTGTAATTCCAGGTGTTATAGAGGACACTATGACTCTGGGACCCATGTCAGGTGGTTCCTGACATGCATCATACATGACAAACATCCTGTTGCAAATAATCTTACTCATCTCCCTGAAAAAAAAAAACATGAATAACACAGCAATGAAAGACGATACAGAGGAACTTTGGGAAAGATATGGGGTATGTAGGAAATACTGCTTGGTACAACAATAAGAACAATAAGGGCAAAATTTCGTACTATGCTTCCTCTCCTGGGTAAGGCACTGGCACTTCCTGAATGGTCACCTAGGTTGATTTGATGGCCTGGCTATTGTCAAAAGTGCAGCCATAAACATGGAGGTATGTGGTTGCTTGAGATATATATCCTGAAGTGTACCACTGACCTGATTTCTTCTGAGGAGCCAGAAAAAAAAGAAGACTGACAAAGCTCAGGAGCTTGTGTTCTGATGGCAGTCAGTGGATGAGCTTGTTTCTCTCTTAGAGACTGACATGACCCTGGTTTATGGCCTAGGGCATTGACAGTCACCCCAACTTGTCATATCATGGGTCCCCTCTGCTCCCACCAGCCCATGTCAAGTTGGTTGTCTGCTTAGATCTTGTGTGATGGATTAGGTGGAGTCCTTGTTCATAGGAGCTCCCTGGCCCAGGTTGGTCTGTGAAAACTCTACCAGGTGTTCCACAAAGGCATTTCTATAATTCTAAGATTTTATTTGTCTTTTTGGTGTGTTGACATTTGCAATAATAGTGTAAAAACAATGACAGGGACAGTTTCTGGCTCCTCAGAAGAAATCAGGGGAGTGGTACACTTCGGGGTACCTATCTCAAGCAATCAAATACAACCATGTTTATTGCTGTACTATCCCCAATAGCCAAGCTATCAAATCAACCTAGGTGCCCATCCATGAGTGAATGAATAGATAAAATGAATTCTATGTACACAATGGAGTTCTATTCAGTCATCACAAAGAATGAAATCATGCTGTTTATAGGAAAATCAATGAAATGAGAGCATTTTGTTAAGTGAAGTAAGCTAGTGGTGGAGAGGCAGGGGTGACATGTGAAATGGGAGAGAAAAGAGATAGGGGAGGAGCCCCAAGGAAGTGTGATAGGAGGGCTGAATACAACCAAAGTGCATTATGGGAAGGTTTGGAGCTGTCACAATGAAACTTCTTTGCCAAGTTAATGTACATGTAAGAAAGGGCAGTGGAGCTGAGAGTGACATCTCTGTGATCGTGTTCTCCGTGGCCAGACATGTACAGAGAAACAAAAGCTTGCCTCACGTTGAATGTCTTTCATAAACAATAGAAATTATCATTTTTTAAAAAAATTAGTTTTATTTATTTATTTATTTATTTATTTATTTATTTATTTAATGTATACGAGTGTTTTGCCTGCATGTGTGTATGTGCACCATGCATGTGCAGTGCCTGAGGAGGTCAGAAGACAGCCTAGAACTGTTACAGAATTATAGAGTTATAGGATGTTATGAACTGTTATGTGAGTGCTGGGAATTGAACCTAGATTCCTGGCAAGAGCAGTAACTGTTCTTAATATCTAACCCATCTCTTCAGCCCCAATTTTATTTTATTTCATTTCATTTTATTTTATTTTATTTTATTTTATTGAGACATAATCTTGCTGTTTATGGCTGGCCTGGAATTACCTCTCTAATCCAGGCTGGCCTTGAACTCACAGAGATCCAACTGTTTGTACGTCCCTACCACTCAGACGAGACACCCAGTCTTATTTTATTGTCGATTATCTGTTTATATGTGTCTGTGCATGTGGGTACAGGTGCCCATGGAGGTCAAACAGGGGAATGGATCTGCTGGAGCTGAAGTTACAGGCAGCTGTGAGCAGCCCAGCATGGGTGCTGGGAACTGAACTCACTCAGGTCCTCTGAAGAGCAAGCACTGTGTGCTCTTGACCATCAGACCCCAGCAACTGAAATTGTTAATTACATTTCAACCTTTGATTACAGGTAATGCTTGGTGACAAATCAGCTCACACCATGTATTCCTGCTGCTTGGTCAAGTGTGAGGACTGCTCTTATAAAAGCACCATGTAATTGAGTTGGGAGCTGAATTAGCCACTTTTTAATGGAAAACTATTATTTGAAAGAAAGACTGACAAACAGGCTACAGGATTTGGCAGACATTTTTCTGCCACTTCAAGGAAAACAACTGACAGTAACTCTTGCCAATGATAACAGTTGAGCTTTCAAATGAACATTGTAAGTTTGGAAGATTTTGTATCTATCACCATGAGTCTGGTACTTTCCCTATGTGAGAAACTTGTACAAATGAGGTTGATGGTGAGGCTATTC
Source organism: Grammomys surdaster (assembly GCF_004785775.1). Taxonomy (NCBI): domain Eukaryota; kingdom Metazoa; phylum Chordata; class Mammalia; order Rodentia; family Muridae; genus Grammomys; species Grammomys surdaster. The sequence goes on along the minus strand of NW_021610254.1, from coordinate 2,704 downwards.
AAAGTATTAACACTAGGGAGTTCTGAGGAACTCAGTGAACTACTGTTTTCAAAATGACCTTGTCATGAGGTTACAAACGTGCTCATGGGTAAAAGATCCAGTCACAGAGTAAGAGAAAACAACGGATGCTTAACATCAGTATGTGTACGTTTATTTATGTTTCCAGGTTCTGTATTATGACTACCTTTTGAGAAACTACCAATTATCAAGTTTAAGTACATCATCAAGGAGCATATTTATAATTGTCTAAAAGGGCTATTAAGATACACTTGCCGGGCAATGGTGGCGCATGCCTTTAATCCCAGCACTTGGGAGGCAGAGGCAGGCAGATTTCTGAGTTCGAGGCCAGCCTGGTCTACAGAGTGAGTTCCAGGACAGCTAGGGCTACACAGAGAAACCCTGTCTCAAAAAACCAAAATAAATAAATAAATAAATAAAAATTAAAAAATACTCTTTCCCCACTTTATCTGTGTAAACCTACATGTTCTTCTGTTCTTCATAGACTGGAACCCAAACAACATGGTAACACATGCAGAGTGCAGAAGCAGCTATGATAACCCAACTGTCTTCTGTTAAAACAGACGTTAAAGAGATTTCTCCAAATAAAAAACAATGCCTATTCTTTCTTTTCAATGGCTTTTTTTTGGGGGGGGGGGAGACTTGGAAAACAGTTATATTTTCCATAAAAAGTTACCTTAACATGTAATGGTCTTGCTATTGTTGTTTTTAATGGATTAAACTTCTTTGGATCTCACATTTAGTTTCTAATGTGTTAAACGTGATACATAGTATTTATGTTAACATTATTTGAAGTCCTCAATAAGTTCCAGGATTATCATGAACCCAGAGCTAAATGTTGAGAGTGGCTGCGTTAAAAGGCTCAGCTATGACAACTACGAGATGTATACAGAATAGGAGATACACAGAGTGGTTTAAACAATTCAGCAGTTCTCTCTTTTCAAGGTAGCATTCCAGTGATGACCCTAAGGTGGGGATTCTAGGAGTCATTCAAGGTCTTACATTCTGCTATGTTACCCTGATATTCCATGGGTTACAGGTTCTTAATCTAGGGCCTGTGATTTCAGGGTGTATATGAACTTGGGTAGGACACCTCTAACAGAAATACAAAATTTCCTTCAGTTATAGACAGTAAGTTACAATTGGGTTGATTTGTCAGCAATAGTGAACCACAGGCATTATCACAGCACACCGCACTGACTGTATGTATCTCAAAAGACTTATTTTTACCATCACTGTCTTGAAACCATGTTGTTAGAAGTCTTTGCTAGATTCTCTTAGGTGATTTTATCAATCAAAAGTACATATAGTAATATACTATTCATTTTTAGCTACTTGCTCTTTTTTTTTTTTTTTTAACCAACTTGACATAGCTAATTTTGTGTGGGAAGAGGAACCTCAATTGAGAAAACATGTCCCTCAGAACTATCTGCTGTAAGCTAGTTTGTGGGCCATTTTCTTGATTACTGATTAATGTAGAAGGGCCTAGGCACTGATGGTGGTGCTAATCCCTGTCAGGAGGTCTAAGAAAGGTAGCTGAACACGAACCTTAGGAGGAAGTGAGTGTGTAATGTTCTTCCATGATCTCTGCTCCATACCCTGCCTTGAATTCCTGTTTTGACTTCCCTTCGTGGTAAAGTATAAACTGTAAACTGAAGTAAACTGCTTTCTCCCCAAGTTACTGTTGGTAATGGTGTTGTATCTCAGCAATAGAATACAAGCCAAGACAGATTCATTTGTAAATGCTTCAATAGTCATCTTTCTTTATGACCCACCATAGCTTTATGCACTTAAAACATCATTTGGACAGTGTCACATGGCGGAGGAGGACTGGAATGCACAAGATTACAAATGTGATTGAAAAGTTTGTTCTAACATCACGATTAATGGCAAGAATGAGGGCAGAGGGGCATTCAGAAATTTCTTAAGGGAAATTCACACAGCATACACTGCTGTGGCTGAGAACTGAGTAGCAGGACCACACTTAGCTGGAAAGACACATCTCGCCCAAATTTGAAAGTAAGACTAAATACTGAAAGCAAAGGAGGAGCTATTGATTACTGGGGTGGAACACACTCCAGGATCTCTTCTCAAGCTTTGATGGGGCTGTGACTTTTTTTTCCCTACATGGAACTATTCTGACTTTTGATCTCTCTTTCCCGATTCACCCAGGAACTGTCCTTCCTTCTCTCCAGCATCTAGCACCTCTGATAGTGCACTCCACTCTCTTCCAACAGACGATGAACCTGAAGTAGGCGCCATAAATTCAGAAGTTAATAAGCTGCTAGGTCAAAGTTAAAAGGCTGGTAGAACATCCTTAAAACATCTTCCCTCAAACAAATATTTATTATGAAGAAATGTCATTATGACGGAAAAATAGTGACTTTCGAGTGAAGAAACCTGGCAGACAATACTTAATCACATAATCAAGGTGAACATTACCATAATCAGACACATCTGCAGATATCTTCTGACATGGTGCACAGGAATGGCACATCTTCTATGAGGTGTTTCTCCTCCAAGCTGTAGCTTTGAGTAACCATGAGGAAGTCTATAACAATCCAAATGGAAGACCTGCCACAGAGTGGAGGTACCTGAGACATGGATCTTGGAACAGAAAAAGCTTTTAAAAAATCTAAATAAGGGCTCCAGCTTCACTAAAGCAAAGCTAGTTTCCTAGTGATTA
>NW_021610253.1:0-3994 GCF_004785775.1 Grammomys surdaster | reverse complement strand
CTCCTGTCAGCATGCACTTCCTGACATCCACATCAGCGTCTACCTTTGGTGACTGCACATGAGATGGATACCCAGGTGGAATGGTCTGCAGACGGCCCTCCTTCAGTTTCTGTCCCTCACTTTGTCTCCATCAATTCTATTACCTTGATGCCCCAGAACAGTAGGCACTAAAGATGACTCACTGGATGGGATGTGAACTGACACACACTCCTTCCTAGTAAGTCAGATTTCATGAGAACATTTCTCCTTTGGGAGAAACAATCATTCTGCTCTGGGATCACTTCTGTTGGAAGGACTCTTGTGGGCTAAGACATGACTCAGTGTTGAAAGACTCAGGGTCAAAAAGACGAGTGTCTTAGCTGCACTCATCTTTGCTGGCTATAAAACGCCGGGACACTCACCAAGTTTAACTTCAGAGGTGAAAGTAATGACTCTCACCGTAGCAGTCTAAACTCAGATGAGGCAAACACCGTGTTGTTTCATGTTCTCGATATTAACAGTCTGCTTATCTCTTATCTACCCTCACTAGTCTGGTCTAAGTCACAGTGTTGCCCAGGACTTGGTTCAGTAACCCAGGGCTCATTTCCATCCCATGATAGTCATGCAGACGAATATGAAGTGGCAAGCAGTCCAACTGACTAATAGTTATAAAAGGCACAAAGGACTTGGGGTCCTAGGTTAGGTTTCTGAAAGTTGTTCCTAATCACCAAGTATTCTGGGCTGCTCTAGCACCCTACATGGACAGTTGGGTTGCTTACACTAGGCTCCCTATGTGGCATTTCCCACGGCTGCCACACCACTCTCTCATGCAGTGACTATCAAATCACGTCTATCAAGGTAGGAGCTGGGTCATTTCCTTAGTGGCTCATTCAACAGAGAAGAGCCAAGACTCTCAGGTAAGTGTTTCTGTAATAAGTTTCCATGGGCCCTTCCTTGGTGAGCCACATACCACAAACAGTGCATTGTTATATCTACTCAGAGACCATCTCCCATGGGGAACTGGAGCTATCTTGCACAGGGTTATAAAAACAAACTGTTCAATTTCCAGAAATTAGGAAAGCTGGCTGTAAAATATAGCCCTATTTGAAATTAAGAGTATAAAATTGCAATTAAATCAAGTTACAAATATATGTAGTAAGTACTCAAAAGTTATCACTTCCTAATTACTTATTATACTTTATTCTTTTACTCCCCTGACAGTAAGACATAAATATTCCAACACCTCAGAACTATCCATCAGGTAGACAACTAAGGCGAAGTGGCACGGGAAATGCCTGGTTTGTTTAGTCGCCAAACTCCGCTGGGACAGGCCCTGGCCTTGCGGAGGAGCCTGTGATAATAAAGTGATGGATGTGAGCTGCTTTCCAAGTCAGTCGATCAGCGATGCCACTTTGGCAATCAGAGCTGGCCAGGACAGATGCTGCTAAATGCTGCAAATTTGAGTGGTTTCATTCTCATCCTGAGAGCTAGACCTTCAGCACTACATCACTGACCTACCACAGATCCAGGTTATACTTATAGGCTGGACATTGCAGATAAGGCACTGAACAACAAGAAACGCAAGGCAGATGGAGGGAAGCCCTTGGCCTTCAGGACTGTAGTAGAAAGAAAACAATGTCCGAGTAAACGATCAGCGGCAACATGCATCAAATGAGCCTACACAGTAAAGCACGCAAAGAAATGCAGCCAAGTGTGGGCTAGTGACAAGCAAGTGTGTGCTAATTCTAGCAAGTGCTGCAAGGAGACGTTCCGGGTCTTAAAACAGGAAGACAACTGGCAGAGGTCATTTCGTAAAACTGACCAGGTAGGTGCAGAGAGAAAGAGGCCTGTGAAGAGATACCTAAAAGATAAAATGATCAGCCCTATAGTCTGCTGGGGGCTCTTGTAGAAGGGAAATTGTTAAAGCTTGCATGTGAGCAAGTGAGTAGACAGTGTAGTGATTATTTCTACATGAAAATAGCTACCCAAGTTATATTAAAAAAAACAAACCATTGCTGTCCATAATGAGAAACCTTTACCACATACCCCATCAAAGGTTAAGCATAAAGGATAGAGTGTCTCTAATCTCCTTCTAGTCCCCTCCAGCTACTGCTCAGTTCACCTGGAGGATGCCCATGCCCCTGGTCTGTGGGACACTAAAGCTAAGACCAGGCTAGGCACCGAGACTCACTCAGGGCATCGATGGCTCTCCACAGACAAGACTGAGCCCTCGAAGGCTATTTCTTCATGTATCTGTAAATGCCATGTGCTCTCTATAAAACTTAATCTGCAAACAAACTACACGTTTCATCTTCAATCACGATGAACCAGAAATGATGTTTATGAAATCTGTCAATCTGGGGGAAGCCTACCTAATATTCGTTCTGAATCTAAACTGGAATGCAGCTGGGTTTGTGGGATGTCATGCTCCACTGCTGCGGGCTTCTCTGCAGGAGCAGCGCTGTTTAATTACCTGTCCCATCTGCATTTAGTGACAAACAAATCAACCATTTCATCTGTCTTCTAGTTGTCCACCTCTCTGGTACACTGAGTTCTCAGGCAGAGCAGAAAGCGCTAACATGACAGGCGTGGGTGGGTGCTGCAGATGATCGATGGTGCCACACACACTCCTTATTATGGCTTTGATGCTCCTTCAATATAGATTTCCTGGGTTCTACAGAAACTGACAAAGCTACTGAGCAGTGGTGTTCTCTTGATCCTGCTAGGACAGGTAAAGGGCATAAGTACGGAAACTGGATGTATCTGAGGAAGATGTGAGCAGTGGGTGTACTGTCAGTGTAAAACTGACAAAGGAAGAGGAGACTGAGGAAACTGGAGCCTTCAGTCTAACATAAGGAACCTGTCATGAAGCAGACCACAGCGCACGCACTCAGCTACCACAGCGCACGCACTCAGCTAGGAGCTCTACCTTTAGGATCTGAAAACAAGACAAGCAAATGCTCAAGTGGAAATATATACGCCGTCGCTCCAGGGCAGAGAAGCTTCTGGAAAGGACTGCTCCAAGGAGGTGTCAATAGGGTGGGGGAGGATATCTCGAAGAAGAAAAAAATTGAACTCAAAATAAAACAGAATAGAATAGAAAGAACCCCAAGGTTGGCTCTCAACACATGCATAAACATACTAAGAGAAAATATTAAAAACCCATTCATGTTCAAAAGCACAAAGTTACTAAATTTAGTATGAACAAAAATCAAATACTCCAAGATGAAGGCTACATGTCTTGAAGAAGGAGGATACTTCATTCCCTCAGAAGGCAGGCAAATAATCAACCAATCCAACAAAGCAGCACTTACTCAGGGTTGGCTCTTCTCTTCTAAAATTTTTAGTTTTGAATATTGAGAAATATGCTAATATAATTATGTTACTATACTATGTTAATATACTGATATATAACATTGTTATATATGATTATATGTTATATATAATTATATATTCTGACATACATCATGTTAATATACTATGTTAAAATATATTGACAATTCTTTTCAACTTCTCTAAGACAGAGTTTTAGACCAACTGAGCTGCACTGGGAGGAAAGACACACACACAGAGACAGACAGAAAGAGACGGGGAGACTGGGATGAGGGAGGGAAGGAAGGAGGGGGGAGGAGGAAGGGAGGAACAGAGACAGAAAATGCTCTAATGTTTCTAACATGAAACTTGCCCAAGTGACTGCACAGCTCCAGATACCTATGTCTGTGTTTTCCACGCCACGAAAATCACATACGGAAGAACTGGTAAGAGTCTCTGCATCCAGGTGACAGATGGGAAAGAAACTTGCTTTTCATATTAATCCTCTATATATTTTGAATTTTAAGTCTCATCTATACATTATCTACTGAGAATGTTGAAAGAAAAGAAAAAGAGGCTAAGTATGGTGATATGCATTTAATCCCTTAGGTCTCAGGGGCAGGAGGACCTCTGTGAATTTGAGATCAGCCTGGTCTACAGGTGAGTTCTAGGGTTACATAGTAAGACCCAGTCTTTAAAAAAA
>NW_021610252.1:0-3984 GCF_004785775.1 Grammomys surdaster | reverse complement strand
GAGGAGGAGGAGGAGGAGGAGGAGGAGGAGGAGGAGGAGGAGGAAAGGGTATGGCTTTTAAAGCAGCATTCTCAACTGTGAGAATTATATCATTAAAGACAACCTTGGAAATGAACCTGTGAGTTAATAAATAGCAATGTAAAAACAGTAGATATGAAGGTTATCCATTATTAGTGCCTCTAAAACTAACTTTACCATATCTACAAAAATTATCATTGAAATTATTTCAGTTTTGAGGGGAGAAGACATTTATCAATGCATTCTAAGAAATAGCTGACAAATATTAATTTGGGAGTATGTAAAACCATTCTTATTTCAAGATCCAGAAATATATACAGGAGAATTTTTAAATCCTTTCTCAAAAGCAACCACTTCCTCAGAGGTAAACACAGTGGAAGACTAAGTCCGTTCTTCACCCCTTTTCCCTAGCAGTTTCATCTTTTATATTTTATACAAGGCAGTGTTTTCAATACTCTTCAATAACTGAGCCAGCTGGATTTCTGTAGGAGACTAACTGAGCTACATACACAATGAATATCTGCCCAGCCAGACTCCTTTATAAGAAAGAAAAACAAAGCTTGAATCTTGAATGCCTCTCAAAGCTCTGTGTGTTGAAGACTTGGTGACTCTCCCAACAGGCAAAAGAGCCTTCAGACGTGAAACCAAGGGAAAGCCAGCTGTGTCATTGGAGTATGACTTTTACATCAGTATTAAGACCCTGGCCCTACTCTCTGTCTCTGTCTCCCTCTGACTGCCCCTCTGTCTGTCTCTTGCTCTCTGTCCCTGCTCTTCTCTCTCCTCTGTTTCTCAGTGACAATAGTAGACTTACTGCCTTTGTAACAAGCCACCTGACCATGAACCAAAACTTTCAACACCCTGAGTCCCAAATAAGCATTTCACTGTTTAAGATTATCACCCCTTGTACTTTGACATAGTAATGAAAGCTGCATTACTTCAGGACAGACAGACTTAGCTCTAAGTTAGTTTAGTTTTGTTGTTGTTGTTCTTGCTGTTTGTTGGTTTGGTGGTTGGTTGGTTGGTTGGTTGGTTGGTTGGTTGGTTGGTTGGTGGGTTGGTTGGCTGGTGGGTTGGTGGGTTGGTTGGTTGGTTAGTTTTTGTTTTTTGTTTTTTTTAAATTAAAAACAAAGCTACAGTAACGAGTGCTTGTTCCATAGCTCCGGCATCTGTGGAAGTCTTTCTTGCAACACATTATCAGAAGCAAAAGTGTGTGGTTAGAGAGCTTGTGTATTTTAAAAAACAAGGAATAATCCCATATAAATGAGTTATTCTAATCTTCACCAAGACAGTTTCTTTCTTATAGTATAAATTAAGTATTCTGATCTAAAACTTTAACCTCTGGAAATGGTTTCATGTACCTTCAGCCCTATAGAAAGAACATCCTGAACTTTAGACACAAAGGTGAAAGGTTAAACTTTTCAATGTGCAGAAGAAAATGTCTGGAATTGGAAACCAAATAACTTAAGTTTGAATTCTAGTGCTGCCACATTAGGAAAACGCAACATGTGGTACTCTTTTGTATTCTCATCTAAGAAAGTAGCTTGGCGTTCTTCATTAGTCATCAGAAAAAAAAAATCCCTAGGAAGTCCCACCTCCCAGAGTAAAGCCAGTGGATACAGTTTTCTTCAGAGACAAGAGGTGTGCTGTGTGAAGTACTAAATATATTTCATTAGTTTATGATTTCTTGGATCCTTACAGTAACAAATGAGAGTCTTTAGGGTAGAATGCCATGTATGAAATCCACTTACTTGGCTCAATAAATCTGTTATTTTAAGTATCTGATAGAACTTATTTATTCATATAAAGCTTTGGGAAAAGACACAGTATATCAAACAAATATCATGCTGGTGGTCCTGGGATAGCACAGGATGTTTATGTGTAACAAAGGAAATCCCACAATAGTTCTATTATATATGGTAATAACTTAGATTGTAGGACCTATAGCTTTTAAAGTACTTAATACCAAGATTCCATAGTGCACAGGTATACCATACTTTTAGGAGTCTTTTGTCCACTTGAGTTTATTTTAAAAGATTTTGGCACTACAAGCCTTATGACAAGAATAATAAATCCAGGAATATAAAGTTAACAAAAATTGAAAACTTTGAACAGGTGAAGATGCAGGATTTCTGTCTTAGTTAAAGTTTCTATTGCTGTAATGATTACCATGACCAAAATCCATATTGGGGGAGAAAGGATTTATTTGACACACATTTCCATATCAATGTCCTTCATCAAAAGAAATCAGGACAGGGACTCAAACAGGGCAGGAACCTGGAGCCAGGAGCTGATGCAGAGGCATGGTAGGAGGTTCCTTACTGGTTTGCTGTACATGGCTTGCTCATCCTGATTTCTTATAGACCCCAGGACCACAAGCCCAAGGATGGCCACACCCACAATTGGCTGGGTCTTCCCACATCAATAACCAATTAATAACACACCCTACAACTGGATATTATGAAGGCATTTTCTTTATTGAGGCTCCCTCCTGTCAGATGACTCTAGCTTATGTCAAGTTGACATAAAGTATCCAGCACAATTTCCATGGCTAATATTTGTTTCTTCTGCAATTGGCATTTTATTCATTAGCAGATGCTTCTTGGATACACAATGTGTTCCCCACATACAGAAGGAGGGTCACCCAATGGTAGAAGTTTCTGTTGTCATGGTGGGGCTATTTCTGAGCAGTTGAACATTTGGGGATTTAAAACACTCCCTTAAGATTGCCTCTTTCATCTGCTTGTAGCTACTACTGACTCTAACCCCCATGGAGAATGTGGGTAGGGTTATTTATAGTCTCCTGTAGGAAAAAACCAATCTCTAGGCAAAATGTAGCTAAAGAGATTATTTTCCAACAACTACAAACTTTCCCTTTCAGCAAGCACATTTCTAATTATCAAATACCTTGGGCCATGAAGACACAGGATCAGAACAGCACCAAGATCAAGAGTCAGGAATTTCTACTATTTTAGCTCTTTTTTGCCAAGCTTATCATTTGTTGTGAAATGATATCCAAGAGGTAAAGTAGCAGAGTTTCGAATACATTTGCATGATATAGCTAGTAAGCTGTGTCACAGTCTCCAGAGAAAACTGTGCATGTAGAAGAAAGAAGAAAAGTCTATTCATGAGAAAATATACTAGAATTTACTTATTAGAAAACATGCTTTCAAATAATAGCATTAAATTTATGTTTTGTTCCAAGAAAGGCAAAGTGTCTTCTGAGATCCTCAGTGGTTCTGGCTCATTCTAGAACATAGGAGTTGAAGCCAAGAGTTATCTAAATCATCCAACAACAATCAGAAAAGCAACAAGATATCTGTGAGATCTCCAAATCTGTTTCGTGAGTTATGTTGGGATTAAAGGCAGGTGCCACCACACACAGCCCATGAATGCTTTCCTTATCCTATGGGTGCTTTCATAGTTTTTGACACAATTACAGATTTTTTTATACCCTTATCCTTTACAAGGACCATGCAAATTATAATTGTATTGTTAATAACAGAGATCATACTTTAAAATCCTGATAACCAGTTGAGTAAGTGGAAATAGAATGAAAGACGACTAGCTTATCTGCTAGTTTGATGGTAGCATGTGTCATGTTTGTGCTTACCATTGAGCTTATAGTATGCTGCTCATAAATGGCTGCAAATTAATGAACTGGACATGTCTGGAAAGGATAAAGCAATCCATATCCTGCAATGGAAGGTAACTATATATTTTCATGAAAGAATGAAAAACACGAACTTGTCATGATTTTCTATTCCCAGAGAATGCTCTCCAGAGAATGAGGCAGGAGTGGAATAAGCTCTAGACTAGCCTGGGCTCTATAGAGAACACCAAGAGCTGGAAGGTAACACAGTGGTAGAATGCTTCTCTAGCATGCACAGGGGCTTGGGTTCCGTACTTAGATCTGAAAGGCAAAGAAGGAAAAGAAATTGAGGGAGAGAAGGATGGAAAAAAGGAGAG
>NW_021610251.1:0-3473 GCF_004785775.1 Grammomys surdaster | reverse complement strand
GAGAGAGGAGAGAGGAGAGGGGAGAGGGGAGAGAGGAGAGAGGAGAGGGGAGAGGGGAGAGGGGGGAAGAGGGGAGATGGGGGAGAGGGGAGGGGAAGGAGAGGGGAGAGGGGAGGAGAGGGGAGGGGAAGGGGAAGAGGAGGGAGAGGGGAGGGGGAGAGGGGAAGAGAAAGGAAAGGAGAGAGAAGGGAGGAGAGGAGAGAAAGGGGAGAGGGGAGGAGAAGGGAGAGGTGATAGGGGAGAGGGAGAGGAGCGGAGGGGGGAGAGGGAGGAGAGGGAGAGAGAAGTAGCCTGGTTAGAAATGTTGACTACTGCTATAGTTAGAAGGTAAAATATCCTGTACGTTTATATGTTGTAATACTTGATGTTATTTGGGGATACTCTGGAACTTAAGAAGTGAAGTCTTTCTTGTGGCAATTAGTTACTAGAGAGAAGCTATTAAAGGTTGTAGTCCAGTATCCTAGCAATTTCTTTTTGCTTTTTGACTACTGTTATTATACAGTCTCATGTTCCACTGCCATGCCTTCATCATGGACCAAACGCATGAGCTAAATAAACTACTCCTGCCTTATTCTGCTTCATTCAGGTCACTAATCACAGGAACAAGAAAACTAATTAACATACAGTCAATGGAAGCATTCCAAAGCTGTAAAAACTACATACCACTTTCAGGTCTCTTGTGTTTTATATCATTTTGCTCTAATGTTCCTTACTTTCTCCCAAACACCCATTCTTAGCTCCTCACATGTGACTTTGACCTGGACTATATTTATGGTCTTTTGATCACATCATGTAGCTAAGAATCTTCTATTTCATCCACATGAATTTTTAAGATTGTGGATTGGTTTGAATCTAAATTGGCATTTCCTAGCTTTGTCCTGTTGTTTTTAGGTGATTTAATTTTATTCTTCTTCACTGTCTTCCTCTGTAATTAATAATAAAACCGCCTACAACTTTATTATAAATACTATACAGTGTAATCACTGTACACCACAAGAGAAATGCCTGTTATTGTACATCTAATATGCATCACCTGTTCTTTTCATATTATTATTCAAAATTTAAACAGTGTTCATGCTTTCCATTTGATTTTCAAGATTCATTGTTTGTTTCTAGTAGAGAAATTTTTTACTTACTTCCTAAATTTCCTCTTTTCTTATTCTCTCTGTTTCTGTCTCTCTGTGTCTGTCTGTCTGTCTGTCTGTCTGTCTGTTTCTCTCTCTCTCTCTCTCTCTTTCTCTCTGTCTCCCCTACCCATGTTTTTGTGTGTGTATTTATGTCTTTCTGTCTCTGTATCTCTTTCTATCTTTGTCCCTCTCTATCTATATATATTGTATGTATTATATATAAATATATATGTATATATATGCATATATATACATACATATATATATATACATGTATTATGATATGTGGGTGGTAAGTGTATGTTTGTGTGTGTATGTGTGTGTATTTGTATGTGTTTGTGTGTATGTGTGTATATTTGTGTGTGTTTGTGTGTGCATGAATATGTGAGTGGCAATACATGTGTGCATAATCCCACATAAGCCAAATGTCAACATTAAGAGAATTCCTTGTTTACTCCACCTTACTTTTCGAGATGTGCTCCTAACTGAGCCCAAAGCTGGTTATTTGCCCTTGGTTGGCTGTCCAGTGAGCTCTCGGTGAGTCTGTGTTTGCCTCCCTAGTACTGATTCTGACAGTCCAATCTCAGTACTTAATGTTACGAAGCAAGCACTTTACTGAGTGATCCAACTCCATAGACCCTATTTATTTGTTTCCCTGGTGTCTAAATTATTTTTAGTTGTTGTAACTCATATTTTGTAGGAAACTAAGAAAGAATAAACTCATTTTGGCTCTCAGGTGCTTATCTATCTGTCGCTCATCAGTGAGCGAGCAGTGTGTAGCAGTGCATTCTGGCAGTAACACACAAGAAAGTACAGCTACTTAATTTTCTTCTTCACTTTTATTCCATCCATGCCTACAATCTAGGAGACTCTATCTCTTCATCCTAGACCAGTGTCCCCTTCTTAATGATCTTGGTTCTTCACAACCAGTTAAGATTTAAATAAAAATTAAACTTCACAATTAGCTTCTATGATATAGACTTTTGTAGAAAATGTCCAATGCTTACACAAATGTGCTATGTGGTTGTTTTGATACCTTGCTCACTGTTTGGATACTGGCAAGTAACCATCTTGGTTCCTGTTTAGCCTTGATGCCTCCTGTCAGCAGATGCATGGTGTCAGGCTGTTTCAGCTTGTAGATTATTGGCTCTACCGTTTGACTGAAGTAGTGTGCAAGGTTACTGCACTGTAAGCATGATTTACCATCAGTCAGATACCTCAGGTAGTTTCAGCAGGTATGTGATGAATATACCCACTCCCTAGCATTTCCATGTATTCTGTGAACATCTCAGACCATGTTATACTTACATTTATAAAACTTTCTTCCCTCTTCTCTCTGTGTCTCTATTTTTTATATCTCAGTCTCTCTGTGTCTCTTTTTCTGTATTTCTGTCTCTCTTACTCTGTATGCCTCTCTCCCACTCCCCCTCTCAGTATATGAAAGACAAAACCATGACAAGCTCTTTTACCTGATATTCCACCTCACTGGCCCCAATACTAATTGGAATGCTAGCCATCTATATACAGCTAGTAATATCTCTTCATTCTGTTCTTGTGTTATTTGTGAATATACCTTGGAGTATATCTCTGGTTTCTGCATTAGTGGATCCCTCACATGTTGCTTTGTAAAAAATGCCTGGCAAAAGCAACTTAAGTAAGTGTTGACTTGCATCACAGGTTAAAGGTCAATCACATCAGGAGTATGAGATGGCTACATACATTGCCTCTCCAATCAAGAAGCAGAGACAGATGAATGTCATTTTATACTTTGACCCCTCACTTTTTTTTTGAAGTCTGAGATACCAGCTTATAGCACAGTGACAGCCACATAGAGGTCTTCCTATCTCAGATAACACAGTCCAGATATCATCTCGTTGACTTGCTCAGAGCCTTGTCTACTAGACCGTGAAAATATTAGCCACTAAAAGAAATAAAGGATCCAAAGAGTCACATTGAGCTTGTCTTTTTCTACACCAGATCCACCTATTTTCTTGACAATGTGTATTTACATAAAGATTGGAAAATCAAGTATTAGGCTTGATCATCATGTTGAGGATTTTGTTCAATGAGCAAACTGAAGAAGTCCCCATTGTTCATGTGTATGTTTGTATGAATAATAAGTTGAATGAAGCTTCCCCTGATGCAAATCCAAGCCATTAAACCATTAAAATTCCCTTGATTATTGTTTCTTCCCTCTATGGCTCCCTCTTACGAGACTTGCTCTATGATATCAATATACTTTCTCATTTACTCCATCCTACAGCAAACAGGCTCAGAATCACATCTGTAGTATCAGAGCAATGAAAAATTCATGTGTAAGACTTCCTTGAATATCATTTAGCTTTC
>NW_021610250.1:0-1278 GCF_004785775.1 Grammomys surdaster | reverse complement strand
TGAATGTTTCTCATAAAACTGAATATTTGCATGTAAAAATGTTCTATATCATTGAACAGATTTTGAAAAAAAATGTGTTAAATATTAAGATACTTATAAAAACATTTGACTGGAAAGTATGAAACATTTTTGATAAACTTTTTTTCAAAATGAAGTCAAACATAAAAAACAATGTGTGAAAAAAGTCAAATTGTTTTTGGAAAAATCCCTTTAAAACCTGAAGATTTACATAGAAAAATATTTTTAAAATTCTTGATAATTTTAGAAAAAATCTAGAAAAAAATGATTAAACTGAAAAACAGTTTTATAACATTGAAAACATTGCTGGATAAGTTAGTGATAGAAATTAAGATAAATAGAAAAAAAAACGACAAAAAATATAAAATAATTGTGGAAAAATATTTTTATTGAAGAAAAATATAGAAAAATGTGAAAATATTTAAACAGTTTATAGAAAAATCATTTTAAAAACTTGAAGATTAATATGCAATAATTCATGAAAAATTGAATATTATTTAAGAATAATTTGGGGAAAATTTGAATATTTCATGGGAAAAATATTTAATAAAATTAAAGATATTGTTGAAAAATATTGATAAAATTAAGATACAGAGAAAAACTTTTTGAAAAAGTATAAACATTTATAAATATTTTTGATTAAGGCATCGTCAAATATAGACAAAATATATGGTAAAATTGAAAAAATATCTATAGAAATTCGTAGTATAATTGAAGATTGACATAGAAAAAATTATTTTGAAAAATGAAGATGATTAAAGAAATATATTATTTGTGTATATTATGCAATAATATATAATAAATCATATATTATATACATTTATAATATATAATATATTATATATAAATATACAATATACAACATATAACATATAACTTATAAATATAACATAACTTACAATATACAACATATAATATACAATATATAATTGATAAAATAGTATATAATATATAATATACAGTATACATTATACAATATATAATAATTAATATATAAACAACTGGACATGCCATATTCTAATTTTAATTACATATGTATAATAAAAACACAGACATATATACATACACAAAGTTTGATTTGATATATATCCATATATATAACATATTAAGTAACATATGTAATATATAATTATATGTAGTATATCATTATAAGTAATATATAATATATACATATAAAATCTATGTAATATACACATATATAAGCTTTAATTTTATATAAGTACATATATACAAAAATATGTAATATATTACATAATGATA
>NW_021610249.1:0-3395 GCF_004785775.1 Grammomys surdaster | reverse complement strand
GTCTTGTTCTCCAGATCTTGTAGTTCTTGGTGTTATTTGTGGAGTGAATCAAAGTCAGAAAGGATGATGAAAGGGCTTTATTTTATCTTAAGTGGTATCATTTAGGGCTGGAGAGATGGCTCACCAGTTAAGAACACCGACTGTTCTTCCAGAGATCCTGAGTTCAATTCCCAGCAACCACATGGTGGCTCACAACCATCTATAATGAGATCTGGTGCCCTCTTCTGGCATGTATACAGAGCATTGTATACATAATAAATAAATCTTTAAAAAAAAGTGGTATAATTAAAAAAAAACTACCAAGAAAATAATAAAAACAACAAAACTCTTTCCCAAGTTATAAGGAAGCACCAAGAATCATTGCAGTTTCTTAAAACAACAACACCCCCTTGAGGGTGGAGAGACTTGGCAGTTAAGAACTCACTTTTCAAAGGTTTTGCAAAGGACCAGATTCCAGTTCCCAGCATCATGTCAAGCTGCTCAGGATCACCTGTTCCCCAGCTCCGGGGGATCTGGTGCTCTCTTCTGGCATCCACCAGCACTTGCGCTCCTGTGCACATTACCACGCAGAGATACACTCATCACGTAATTAAAAACAAACATTTTAAAATAAGATCTTTGCTTTACTCATTATATAGTGCTGAGAACTAAACCCAGGGCTTTGTGTGTGCAGGACAAGCTAACAAGCTATCGTTGAACTGAACGACCAGACCTCCTTTCTCCTATTATTTTTTTTCCAGCAATGTTTCACATAACCCAGGTTTCACATAACCTCCTGTCTCCACCTCCCCAATTCTGAGACTACAGGTGTTATCACCATGCCCAGCTGAGAAGGGTATTTGGAAGCTAACACAGGAGGCTAGCAATACTGACCTTATTGCTTGAGTTATAAGAAATCAGATTCCTTCTCTCTTCTCTCCTCTCTCTCTCTCTCTCTCTCTCTCTCTCTCTCTCTCTCTCTCTCTCTGCCTGCCTGTGTATTGTGCCACCCCCCACCCCATTGAGTCTCACCATGTAGCCCTGGATGGTTTAGAATTCACTCACAGTGTGGACCAGGCTGTGCGCACCACACCACCATGCCCAGACCCAGAAACTCTCTCTCTGTGTCTGTCTCTCTCTCTGTCTCTCTCTCTGTCTCTCTCTCTGTCTCTCTCTCTCTCTCTCATTTTTTAATTTTTTGGTTTTTCGAGATAGGGTTTCTCTGTGTAGTTCTGGCTGTCCTGGAACTCACTCTGTAGACCAGGCTGGCCTCGAACTCAGAAATCCGCCTGCCTCTGCCTCCCAAGTGCTGGGATTAAAGGCGTGTGCCACCACCGCCCGGCTCAGAAACTCTCTTTTAAAACCACTTACTGAATTTAGAGTTCAAGTCTTTCTCTAGAGAGAGGACTTTTGTTGTCTTTTGCAATAGTATCTTTGTTTTGGATCAGATAGTTTACATGCTTTGGAAGTTACACAGTGCAACTATTTGAGTTTTCTATTTGCTTCTTTGTCTGATACTTTGGTTTTCTTGAGACAAGGTCTCTCATCTAGCCCAGTATGGACTCAAACTTGTTATGTAGTCCAGGATGATCTTGGCCTTCATCCTATGTCTCCTCCTTTCAAAACCAAAGATGAAAGTTATGTGTGTCAAACTCAACGTATCTATTGTTTGTTTGTTTGTTACTGTTAGTTTCTCTTCTGAGACTATTTCAAGTAGCTCAGGCTGACCTGGAACCCCTTTTGCCACACCTTCAGAGGCAGCTTGGCATCGCAGGCAATCATACTCACAGTGTCCGCCAGGGGTTGCTGTGCGTCCTCCGGCTTGCACCACCCTGCTTCCTGCAAACCTGGCGAGCCCGCAGCTCTTTGCAAGGACACCGCGGAGGGGGCACATCCGCGCTCCGACTTCCTCCTGACGCAGCCTGTGATTGGCTCGCAGCCTGAAGAGGAACACGTGAAACAGCAGCTGCGGGTGGCAGAAACTTGCTGGTCGTCTCCGGGTAGCATCGTACTGTACCGCGGTCAGCTCCGGACAGCCCGGCCTGGGGACAATGAGGTCGTCATGCGTCCTACTTGCCGCGTTGCTGGCGCTGGCCGCCTACTACGTGTACATCCCACTGCCCAGCACGGTGTCCGACCCCTGGAAACTGATGCTGCTGGATGCCACTTTCCGCGGCGCGCAGCAAGTGGTGAGCCGAGCGAAAAGGGATGCCCCGTGTCGTCCCTGCTCCCCTAAACGAAACCCTTATCGCTTATCCTGGTTGCCCATGGGCCCTTTGAGGATGTCACATTTGCATCCTTGTCCTGTAATAGAGATATCCCGTGTTCTCGTGAACGCGCGTCTGCCTTTCCCTGCTTCTGATCTCTGGGCTCTGAGGGTGTCGTGTTTGCATCCTTGTAATGCAGTGGGGGCATCCGGTGTCACCCATGTTTTCCCCGAGTGCACGCTTCCCCAGGACCCCTATTCCGGGCACGGAGGGTGTCGTGTTCGCATCCTTTAAATCCGCCGGCAGATATGATAAACAGGTGAAGTTCTTCTCGCCTGGCGTCTCTGACAGCTGTTTTAACCTTTCCTTGGTCCTAATTAGCTCCCCTCCTTTCCAGGTTCTCTGAGTCTTGAGCCAAAGCCTTAAGCAATTTAGAAACCACCCCGCCCCCACCTCCGTTGTCCCACCGGCAGGCAGAGGAGGAGTTAAATGTTTTTTAGCTAAGGGAATTGTGATTCCCTGGTGAGCAGAAGCGGGCGCGGGGAGCCTCCCAACGGCCCCAGGCCTTAGCGCTCCGTTCTGGGGATCGCAAGCTAGGAGGTACCGCTCTGACCTTCGGTTCTCTCCCTGGCACCTTTCAGCTCGACGGAAGAAAAGAAGGCCGGGAGGCTGGCAGGCCAGGAGGGCTGTTAAAGGTCCCCATTGGAAGGCTGTCTTCTGTTTTTTGCCTGCAGCATTTGTTTTGCGTCCTTCGATGTCTGGGAGATAACCTTGGCCTGAGCCAGAGCGGTGTGGCCTTCTTTAACCTGCAGGGTGGCATTCTCTGCACTGTATCCTGGTCATGTACATTGCTCCCCCGTGGGGTGGACAGTGTCATTGGTTTATTACATGGTAGGAGGTTTGCTTTTAGTATCAGAAGCACAGTCTCCAGCTAGGGCTGAACGACATGACTGCATTTTATTTTTGAGTAGTCTGCCGTTATGCAGGTTCCCAGCGCTCCTCCACCCTCTACCTCTGCCCAACACTGAGCCTTTATACTGTTTTTGGTTTGTTTTGTTTTTTGAGACAAAGTTTCTTTATAACCCTGGCTATCTTGGAACTTGTTCTGTAGACTAGGCTAGCCTCCAACTTGCCTGCAGCTGCCCCAGGAACACTGAGAGATTAAAGGCATGCGCCACTACCTAACTGAACATACATTAAACTTTTTTT
>NW_021610248.1:0-4006 GCF_004785775.1 Grammomys surdaster | reverse complement strand
GATTACTTAAAATTTCAGAAGGTAAGTCCAGGTATCGTGGATAGAGGCAGATAGACATGGCACCAGAGAAGTAGCTAAGAGCTTACATTTGTCCCAAAAGTTTCAGAGAGAGAAAGGGTGAAGTGAGAGAAACTAGGCCTGGCATGAGCTTTTGACACTTCAAAGTTGACATCTAATAACACAGCTACTCCAATAAGACCCCACCTACTTCATCAAGGCCACACCTCTTAATCTTTTCCAATTAGTTCTACTAACTGGAGACCAAGTATTCAAATACATGAGCCTCTGGGGGCCATTCTCATTCAAACTACCACACTGTCCTTCAGAAGTCCAGTAAGCGTTTAGATATGCAATTCAAGAAGCATTAGGGATTAAGGGCAGAGAAGTCAATTGTAAGCCCAAGGCACATAGGTAGATATCTAAGGGATATGGGTTGATGACCATGGTGCACTGAGTCTAGGCTAGGTTTGGCTGCAGTAACAAATGACTTCCAAATCTTTGGGGCATAAAGAGAATTGTTAATTTTTTAGAGTTGTTTAGGTTGAATGTTTTTGTTTTGTTTATGATTTGGGAGAGTTAGGTTGTGAAAAATATTCACTATGTAGCTCATGTTGATCTCAAACTTGTGATCCTACCTCAACTGGGATTACCGAGGTGTACACGTGCCCAGCTAGCCTACCGAAGACAGATTTCACTTCCGTTCATGCTACTTGTCCATCCTGGATCAAGCAGTGGGATGTTTTGTCAGTCATGTGCTTGCTGCTTTTCCTCTTAAACAGGTGATGCTTCACTCAAGCTAGCCAGCCAGTATGATCTTAGAGTGCTGAGGAGAAGGAAGCACAGTTATCAAGCACCACTCCTTATCACACAGGGCCCTCAGGTTTGGGGGTGAATTAAAAATAACATGTTAGGGTAAAGCATAGTGACAGACACTTGGCAGAAAGTCACTCAACAATATCTGCTGGCATCTTCTCAGCCTTTTGCCAGCTCTGAAGGCTGGAATTGATCTGAGAGAAGATATGGTGTCACCTTTGGTCAGATGTTGGACGGTGACTACATACCAAGTGAGCTTTTAAGATTAGTGTCAAATGTTATGAGTTGAGGGAAGTGAGAGTATCTCCATCAAGTGGCTACAAGGACAGTCTATGTCTATAGACTCTCACAGGACCTTGCAGTTCTGGATAATAAAAGAGAAAACTCCTGGGAAGGGAAACAGGTGAATCCAAGCCACCTATTGTAAAATCTCAAAGGAAAGCTGTGGCCACCTAAAGCTGAGTATCCAGAGTCACTGTTGCCTCCTTTTCCTGAAGTCTCTTCCTTCCCTTAGCGTCTTCATCTCCACAGGCAGGTTTGTGTGTTTTCTGTTTTGGATGGGTAACATGAGACCCCCACATCTGGGGCCATTACTCACACTATCAGAAACCTTGCCCTCTCATTTGTAAAAGAGACACATTCAAATCCAACACCTATTAGGTCTCTATTCAAACAAAGCTCTCAGCTTTCTGAAGGAATGCAGCCATGAACAACAGTTACTCTCCTGTGTACAAGGAGATCCTCTAATCAGGGGATCTTAGAATTTTGAAATCCATTTGTTCATTCTGGTGTTTTATAGGGTTAATTGTACAAAGTGCTAGAATAGAAAAAGAAAAAAAACAATAATAGAATGCATGTGGATTATGGGCGTTAGTTTCATGTATTTGAAATAATTAAAAGAGGTGAACTTAACTCATGTTTTGCATTTTGATGTCTGGGAAATTCTCTTAAGCCCCTCATAGGTCTCACCTCTACCTTGGTGAGAAGGGACAAAGAGAAAGGTACAAGTTTGCTTAATAGCAATGGTGACCAATAGCACCTAGCTCCATATCATGGACAGGGCCCCCATCACTGAGAAGAGTGGATGACCCAAGTATGTGCTCCGAGAAAATCTGTAAAACAAGCCCAGCAGAGGGAAAATGATCCCACCCTAGAGTCCGTTCATAGCCACCTCCAACCTCACTCTTGTCTAAGTACTTTTCCTTACGTGTGTATCCATAGTTCTTTCTTCTCTGTCAGTCAACACAGTGCACACATAATGCTAATACAGGAACTCCCTGAGGCTACAATAATCTCTGTCCCACCCAATGTCCAGTCTAGAAGGCCAAGTCCTTACAGGGAACTTCTCCACAGTTATGCAAGAAGCTTTGGTCTTCTCAACTCATCTGTAGGTTTGAGCCAGGACTGGAAGGACTCTTTTTACCTGCTCTCTTTTGTTAAGGAAAGAAAAATCTATAAGAGGTCACAAAAAGGGTATAGTCTCCCTTGTGAGTTTCGAAAAGAAATTGCATGTGGTTTCCAGAGAATCTGGCTTTAGGGAAGTTTTAGAACCAGGCACTGTTCATTGCAGTTCAGAGAACATGATAAGTTATGTCTGTTTTCTTCGTTTCAGTTTCTTATTTCTGACTTGGATGAAAATGATAGTAACTCTTCCCAAAACCTCTTTAACATGAAGCTCGTGGTTAGAACCACTCTCATTAAACAAATCTTTGTCCAGTGCTGCTCATATTGACACCACACACATTTTCACTTCCTGCAAAACTTAACAAAGCAGATGGAAAATCTATTCTTGTTTCACTTTCCTCTTGCTAATTAAGAGGTATTGTTCATTATTATTACTATTATTGTTATTAATAGAATACTAGATAGGACTGGAGAGATTACTCAGAGTTCTTGTTGCTCTTGCAGAAGGTCTGTGTTCATTTCCTAGGACCCACATATGGCAGCTCACACTGCCTGTAACTCTGGCTGCAAGGGCATCCAATGACTGTCTCTGTGAGCACCTGTATTTATGTGTCTATACATACACATACATCCCAAACACACACATCCACCTAATCAAAATTAAATCTTAAAACTATGATATGCTAAACATAAATGTTCCAGGAGTTTATCTAGATTGTTTCCCCCACTAATCCATGATAGAAAAGTGGCAGTTATATTTACTGAGTTACAGCAGAGTACAGGATCTCAAGTTAGAGCAGGAAAGAGGAGGGTGGACAGACTTGGCTTCCACCTTGAAATTCTCACAGATCAGGTGCAAAGGCTTTCTAGGATAACAGGACTCTCAGATGTAAGACACAAGCATATGTTAGGCACAGCATACCCACCCCGCTGCTCTCGGTGCTTCTATTCAGTCACAAATGGACTTTTATCACAGTTGTTCTCTGTGCCAAAAAAAAAAAAAAAAACCCAAAACAAAAAACGCCACCTTCGGATTCATCTGAGAACAGGAGGTGCACTGGAGTGTAGGAGGTTCGACCAAAGATCAGTGAGTGGAAAAGAACAAATAGACTGACTGAAGGGTCCTTGCCGAAGTCCTCACAAGGAGACAGCAGGTAGTGCTCTTGCTGTGTATCCAATGACTCTATGTACCTCTGTGAGCAGATCCTACGAGCATAGAGGCTGTGACTGCCCAAGACACCACAATTGATATGGGAATCGCCCTGCTAGAGACTTCCTCCCAGACTCATGGTAGCTCCTCTGTGGCCGGCTGGAGCATAGTATGTTGTAAGCTGAATGGTTCCTATTAGAGAGTGCTGAAGGGAGGTTGCTGGCTGAAGAATTAGACATCTGCGTGGCTGTGGAATAATTGGTGACAGGCATTATTCCTCATGCTGCTCTCCTTTTGAGGGGTTCAGATAAACAAGTTAGTTGCCTTTCTTCTTTCAGATGCCTCATGGGGTTCTACTGCATCTCTGAGACCTACAACGGGGAGAAGAAAACGTCAATGTACGGAAATAAGCAAGAAAGGGTGGTGTCCCTCGTTTATGTGTATTTCTTCAAGTTGAGAGTACTTCTGATCCTTGAATAGGGCTTCTGCCACTGTGGAGGACATGGCACTCCAGGTTTCTTCCACGTTGACTACATGCCCTTTGAGATGCTCCCTCTGGAAAGATCCAGATGTTCTGTAGCAGCAGAAGCTTTTCAAGGGACGTGCCATCTAGCGGCCGCCATTGTGAATTGCAGCCTG
>NW_021610247.1:0-3986 GCF_004785775.1 Grammomys surdaster | reverse complement strand
CCCCTTCCCCTCCCTTCCCCCGTCCCCTCCCCCTCCCCTTCCCCTTAGTCCTACCCCTCCCCTTCTCCTTCCCTCTCTCTCCCCCTCCTCTCTTAAGTCACCTCTCTTACATGTGAATTCTCCTGAGAGTTGGGCATGTCCTATCTCTGACTCATTCTTTAAAATCTTTTTCTGATACACCATTTTGTCTATCCCTCAGTTAGACATTACTTTCAAACACAACTGCATCTTTGCAGCATTCTACAAACTAACCTTACCTACAGTGCTTGGAATTAAATGTGAATATGAAGGGCATGTCCATATTCCAGCCAGAGGGATTAAAGCGTGTGTGTGGCATGTCTCAATTCCAGCTAGATCACACAGACCTAAATGATCTTTGTAATCCCTTGCTAGAGCAGCTGTGTTGCTGAATTAAAATTAGTCTAGAATCATATTTAATCATTAGTGAGTCTCAAATGACTGCTGTAGCTTGGTGTTTCAAGAAATTTAAAATTATACTTGCTATACTCTTAGGAAAAAATATTATAATAGATATATAACATGTGTGTAAGACCTTAGCTCTCATAGCTACTATCTTATTTAATTTTTCTGCAGTAACACAATTTTTTTGCTTCAAGACAGCTTGTACTAGACATGATTACTCTCACATGCCAAGTAATAAACAAAATTAAATTATATTTTGACACTTAAATTGATTCAAAAATATTGAACCCCATTAACTCTCCATATTGGTATAAACTATAACAGACATACCTATTTTTATAAAATCTGGCCAGTTTAGGTTTTTCTGCCTCTCTAGTTTTCTCTCTCCTCTCTCTCTCTCTCTCTCTCTCTCTCTCTCTCTGTCTTTTTGTCTTTCTCTCTCTGTCTCTCTGTCTTTCTCTGTGTGTGTCTCTCTGTGTGTGTGTCTCTCTCTCCTTTTGTTTTTGCAAAATTTCCATAATGATTTTTCTAAATACATCAATAGAAGCCTCTAGATTTTAATGGGTTTCAATATTGGGTTTCTCCCATTTGATGACTCCATAGACCTTGTCTCCATGACTGTGTTCCTGAATTTTATTATGATCTCAGCCAAACAAATGCTATGCTCTACCATTTTCTCCAACATTGTTATCATGCCAAAGCATGAGTAATTTTTAGCTTAACTAAACTTCCTTGTCATTGACATGTGTAGCCAAAGGAAGAAAAAGAGTAGGTTTAATCCATTTTTTGCTTGCTACCATCACAGAACACGTGGTAATTTTAAACAACATGAATTTATTTATCATAGTTGTAGAGAATGTGATGCCCAAGATCAATTTCAATTTAGTTAAGTTACCCAGTCCTGCTCTTGTGCATCCTGTAAATATCTTTGTTTTACTCCCCTTAGTCTAGATTACTGAAATTTGTACAAATTACTTCTAGGCTAGGACCTTATCCATCCTCCATACTGAGAGAGAATGGTATTAATGTATTAATAGAATCCTGTTCGCCACTTGATCAAAAATGCTTTAAAAGACCTTCACAAGTTTTACTAATGCACATGCCAACTAGTCCTGCATGCCAGGAAAGCCTAATTTCTTTTCTGTGCCAAAAGAGACCTGTGTACCAGCTGTGCCAACTACATGAAGTAATCTCCTAGTCCAGAGGCTCACTTAGGGACTTCTGCCTGTGTATGTCTGCTCATACAGTTCCTTTGTGTTGAATTCCTGCTTCTGTTTTAGTATAATGTTTTCCCTGCATACCAATATTGTGGGAAGCGGCAAGGTTCTCTTTTTATAGAGATGGAGTGTTCTTGCACTATGTATATACACTATATCTTTACCTACTCACATACAGACAGAAACAATATTGACTCTGTAACTTTGTATTGTGAGCATGGCTTCAGTGAACAAAATGAGTAAAGAGCTCCTTGAGAAATTGTTACTGCTTTTGGGTCTACATCTAAAATGCAATTCTTATATCATGTTCAGGTTTTACTATTTTTTGTAGTGCAAGATAATTTTCTGTAATTAAAAAAACATGTATTCATGTAAATCATGTTAAATTAACCACCACACATCTAAAATACTCATTTAATATGGTGTCGTCTAGAGCATCCTGACTTAGTAATTAATATTTATACACTGAGTCCAGGCACAGCACAGTCAGGCATGCTCTGAATGGACTGGTGCATTGTGGAAGTCCCTATAGCTTCATATTCCCTCAGCATTTAGGACTCTTCCAGAGTTTCACTCTATTCTGTATCAAATAGATAGGTGTTACAACCAAATGTCATTCCTGTCTAGTTGCTCCACAGGGAGTTCAAGCTTCTTCCAAGGCAAAGAGAAGGTAGTCATGACAGGATGGATTAGGATAGGGTGCCATGGTAACTGCTACTAAGGCACTACAATGCCAGATTAGTTGATTTTTAACTGGTTTCAATGAAGTAAAGAAAAATGGCATTTAGAATGGTTTTAATATATTTTCTTCGTTGTCTGAAAAGCAACCGAGGTTTCTAAAGACCCTCTGTGCATGTGTATCAATCTTAATTTCTCATACTGTGGCTTGCTGAAGAATCTAGCAAGCTAGTTCCCAAGTATACTGGTGCACACAGGTGTATGGGTCCAGCTACAGATGCAGCTATCACCTTATGACCACAGTGACTAGCAAAGGCTTCTGTGCAATTAATTTCTAAGTGAATGTGGAAAAAAACATACATGGAGGAAGTTACCATCGGCAGGGTGCCACAGAGAACTGACACACTATCATGGTTTTCCAGTACAAGTCTAATTAATTGTTTCATCTCAATTTCAACAATGCTAGGTGTGCAAGTTTCCTCTGCAGATGTTGTAGAGCAAACTTTCAGAGGGGAGAAAATGTAAATCTTTTGAGGTAGAGAAGAGACCCAGTCAGGAGAGAATGGATGCTGTTGGCCAGCCACCATGCATATGTCTTGAAATTCTCCCAGTATGCCTGAATATTGCTGACCAGACTTGTACAAGAGCTGCAAGGCAGAGAATAGAAATGTGACTGTGTCTCACAGAGGCCTTTCCATTGCACTGTGCTCTCATACTCCTTTCTGTTATGGTGTCTCTGAAGACAGGCTGGAAGATGGAATGCCCAGCCCTGGTCTCACAGAGTTCATATCAAAGACGGTGAGCTCCTGAATGTCTTCTTAAGACCTATATTCTACTCAATCTGTGTCCGACTTCAGAAAAGAAGCCTTCTTCATCTGTGTCTCAGTGTGTTCTTCCAATCAGGAAAGATCCATCTAGCTTACTGGCAAAGCCAGAAAGACAAGTTTCTGTGTCCAGCCAAGAATCCCAGTCCTATATAGCAATTGAGCTGCCATGGTGGAAAGCTAGAATTATCTTCATTTGGGTGAAATTTACAAGAAAATAAATTCATTGCTAAGGAGAAGGTGCCAATGTGGTAGGCAGCTTCCCTGTATTCTCTCCCATTAAGCTAGAAAGGGAAACCCTTAACTAACAATGCCCTGCAGTAAATGTCTCCAGTGCTTCTCACTAGAAGCTGAGAGAATTTTCGAGTGGGTCAAGTTATGTTGATGTTTTAGCACAAAATGAAAACCATCCTCAGGAAAATCCACCCACTGAAGTCAGTTCCAGTACAGGCACTTCACCAGATTCCTGCTGCTTCTGTGAAGAGAGCAAACTACCATGCTTCCAGTCTTCTAGAAAGTCACTGCAAACTAAAGGTGACTCACTCAAACTCATCAGCTCAGGAGCCTGATGGCAACAGTGAGAGGAGAATGAGCCAACTGATCACAGTCATTATTATACAGAGAACAACTTTCAGCTGTACCGAAACCTGCATGGCCAGTGGAAGAAAGCTTTGACCTTCTCTGATCATCCTGTGCCCCGCCCTCTTCCCTACCTCTCACTACTCATACACATCAATTCCTTTGAAGACCGATTCTGCCTGGGAATTTCTAGTAGCATCTTGCTCTCCCTTTGTGTGTAAATTGTGTTCTTTGGGTAGGAAATTCACATGTTGTGAACAGCTCA
>NW_021610246.1:0-1179 GCF_004785775.1 Grammomys surdaster | reverse complement strand
CATATTGTTGGGCACAGGGACTCTGTGGGGGTCCTGCTTCCCAGAACTCACAACCTTAAAAGGATAAGATGAGGGTGACATTGCAGATGTCAGACTGACACCAAAGTGTTTGGAGCAATGAGTACCTCTTGCTCATGGATCCCTCTGTGACATAGATCAAGCGGTCTCTCAGCTCGTTTCTCTCCTGGGTACTGAGCTCCAGCTCTTTGGTCAGTCTCTTTTCCTCCTTCTTAGCGTGTTTCTTGCTTAGGACAGTTGTGGGGGATGATGACTGTCTGCCAGCCACTGTAGGCAGAAGAACATAAGTAAATTGCCCCAAGAGAATGCAGAGAGTGTAGAGAGAACACCCTGTGCTTAAAGTGAAGGAGAGCAAGCCTGAAAACCAGTGATACCACCAACAGTTTGGTCAAGGAATTAGATGCCTCCTAAGTGAATCTCAGCTCTCCCAACATTCTATATAGACCAGGAGATGTAAGCAGCCAGATGTTTCCTCTGTCTCCCCACACATGCTCATGATGACACAGAGGTAGCTTCTCCACAAGTATTGTCACCTTTACAGGGTGGTATTTGGCATTAGATACCTCAGTCCTGAGGTTTCACAAGGCATATGATACATTAACTACACATTGAAACTTGAATGCTTGAAGACGCTCAGATCTCCTACCCTGTTACTCAAGGTCCAGTATTTGGATTAAAAAGTCATGCAGTGTGACACCATAGTCAATACACTGAGCACACTGAGCAATTCTCTCTACTGAAACACCAAACATCACAGAAGTGGCAATAAGATTCATTGTCTGAGTGTATTAACACTGACAGGTTTTGGTTATACTATAGAAATGCCTGCCGCACACACTGGGTGATAAATAAAGCTACAGTGGATACTTTCAGGGTGAGGAGGTCAGAGGAGTTCTGAGAATTTAAGATCATGGTCAGAAGCACAATTTTTTCTCTGGTACAACTGTTAGATAGCCACTGGGAAAAAAAAAAAGAAAAAAAAGCCATAGGAGTGAAGTGCAGAGATGCTGTTCCCTAAATTTGCATAGGTTAGACCCTCTGTAACTCTTTATGGTCTCATTTTGTCCCAATGGAACAACCATAATACTCAGTCAAAATAAAGACTTGGTGTTTGAAAATACCTGCTTTGGCCTTGCCATCACCTGCCTTTAGGGATGGAGA
>NW_021610245.1:0-1125 GCF_004785775.1 Grammomys surdaster | reverse complement strand
ATACGCACCTGCTTATGGAGCCATCCACTGGAGTATGCAAGCCTCTCTAGGTCCACATCCCAGGAAAAGATCAAGACTGTCCCTCCCATAGCGGCCACCATCTGCCAATAGCTCCTCCACTAGGGTGTGTGTGTGAGCCCCCATCCATTCAGAATGTCGACGAGCTTGGTGTCCGTCATGATGGGAATTATTTGGCCACAGTCCTCTGTTATACCACCCCTAGCTCTTACAGCATACACACTCTCATGCACACACACTCGTGTGCACACACCCACCCACACACTGGTTCGCACATTTGAGCGGAGACACTTGCACGTGCACAAGCGCGTGCACACACTCGCGTGCACTCACGCACGCACACACACTCATGCACACTTGCCCATGACACTCTCACACGCACAAGCATGTGCATGCACAGTCGAGTGCACACATGCACACATGCACTCCCATGTGCACACACCACATAGTCAAGTGTGACACACATGCACAAGCGTGTGCGCGCACACACACACTTGCACACAATGATCCCTGAGCCTTGAGCCGAGCACGCCGCAATAGCTTATTCTCTGCACTTTGACAAGTTGTGAGTCCGTCAGCTGCAGCCCTTTGCCCTAAGAAGCTTCTCTGATGAGGACCGGGAGCCGCACTCACCGTGAATGCTGTGCACTTGCTACTGTGTCCGTTTAGCAACGTGATAGGGCTAGGCTCTCCCCTGGGGCCTATCAGCTTCCCTGTGAGTACTTGACCCACTTAACAGTTCCAGGCAGGACTTCAGCCTTGAGGATCTCACCTTAAGCTGATCAGGAAGGAGTCGGTTTTCCTATAACCTTCATGCCACCATTGTGCCTGCGGGTGTATCTTGCCAGGCTGGTTGTAGCTCACAGGGTTCAAAGATGGGTTAGTTCCCCCCACCTGCACCCCAGAGTCCACATGGCACCTCCAGTCACTCTCATAACGAGCCAGTAGGAAAGTCAGCACCAGCCTGATTTCTCCAGGTCAGCACCAGCCTGATTTCTCCAAGTTGTGCCTTCAGCAATAAGGTCTTAGCATCGAGGTTCTGTGGGCAACCAAGAGCAGTGGTAATAGCCTGTATTAAATGAATGGAGGTGTGTGTGTATGGATGGG